>NC_081835.1:66663891-66918891 GCF_030867095.1 Alligator mississippiensis
TTTTCATAGTGCTGCACACCCCAAACCCAATGCTCGCTGGCACGGATGGCTCCTGCCTGGTCTTTCCAGCGAACAGCTGACAAAAGCCCTGTCTGAATGCATTTCCTCCTGTGCATTAGGCTACTCACTGCCAATATTCAGCAGGTATTTCATTGCCAGCCCTCCTTTATCTTATTTTAAATGGCTTCTCTGTACTAAATAACCAAATAAGTTCTGAAGTATTTTAATTAAGTAACAGTTGAGCTTAATATACTTTAATCAATGTATAGAACACACCAGTGCTTGTGTTTCCAACTTTCATTACACTATTTAATTGATCCCTCTGTGCAGGGCTTTTCTCTCCACGGCAAACCCTACTGGATCTGAAGGGGCAAAGGAACCAGTTAAGCACACTGATTAGACATCAGAATCATTTCAGTTTTGACATAATGAAGAAGAAACCAGGAATCTCTTAATACAAGGATGTTCCATTTAAATACAACTGAGCTAAGAGCATGACTCACATTAATTAATCATATCTCTGATAGAAAAAATGTATTTTAGAAGTGATCATTTTTAAGTTACATGATATAAAAATGCGCAGATTAACAACGAAAGTGTTAGTATTCTCACGCACACATTAGTAAAATGTATAAAACTACATGCAAGAAACACACTCTCTCTACTTTCTGAAAAACTGCTCTGTTAGCAACATGTCCTGGATACGGAAAGTTCCTTGACACACAGACGGTCTAGAACGATACCTTCCTAAACTTCTTCCTACCTAAAAGTGACCCTCACCGCGAAGTCCTTCCAAAGTGCTGAAGAGAAGGCACATAACAATCATACTTCTCTGGAGTGGATTAAGAGCCAAAAGGCAGACAAGGTTATTTGGGTAAAAAGGATATCTTTTATTAGACCAACTGAGTAGTTGAAACATTTGTTCTTTACAAGCATGCTTCTTCAAGCTTAGGGAGAGCCAAAAGGCTGTTTTTAACTGGTTTGAGCAAAGAAATGATAATATGCTGCAAAGACCTGCTCTCTGTAACATATTCTTTTGCCACGGCTCTTTTCATATCCTGCCCTGTATGGAAAACTGTTGGCCTTCCCATCTTCTAAGACCACGTTCTAATGGACTTCAACACAGTTTGGACCTTTAAGGAAGTTTCATTGTTTTAGCAGAAGCCTTCAGATAACCAGCACTGGATTTTTTTTAAACATGAATTTGGAAAAAAAAAAAAAGTTAACGTTATGCACTGCCTAGCCCTCTGGAGCATCCTGGAGGAGAAGGTAAGTAGGGACCTGCATGTACAGCAAGTTGGCATGAATTGCACAGGTTGTTTTAAATTGCTTTTACACTTCCAGTTCTCACAAACAAAAAACTCCAGTTCAGCTGACAGCTTCTTACTAGGCAGGCTATGTTTCTGTTCCTGTCTGTCTGGGGAAGGACAAACTGCCTTTCCTACCAGAATGAATGCAGATCTACTCTAATGAGTCTGAAATCTGGGCTGGAAGACATAAGGTGGAGCGTGCCAAAGGCAAAACAACACAAAGCCACATTCGAGTGTGAAACACAAAAATGTCAGTGTGCGCATGCACACACACATTTATCCTGTATGCATGCACATATACATATGCACACACATGTACATACATGTATATATCCACACAGACAAGCACATATCCTCATAATGACACCCACACACTTGTTTACTCACTAATTAACCGATTCAGCAGAAGGGCTCTGTCATTACTATGAATTAGTGAGTTTCCACTGCACAATGAAGCAAGAGAATTGCAGCAGGTTGAGGATCAAGAACGAATGAGAAATTAGTAGTGAGGTGACCATAACAGGAACAAGAAGATGAAATGCTAGCTTGTTTTTATAATTCAGCACTGGGAAGCGACCACATCTAGATATGCTCTCAGGCTTGTCTTTAGAGTGTAGATTACTAGAGAAAAAGGGTGGTGGGAAGGGCAAGCAGCAGTTTGGTAGGAAAGTGCACATACACAGAACAGCGAAGTGTCAGAGGGAAACTTATGAAGCCCTGGGAAGTGAGAGAGAAGACAGCAGACAGTTTCCATCTGGAGAAGAACAGAAATCTTTTAACTTCTCAGGCCTGGTCTACATGATAAATCTCTGCAGGTATATCTATGTCAGTTCGAGTGTGAAGAGATGCAGTTCCTGACCAACACTGCTCTGCTGGTGGACCCCTAGTTCTGGGGGCATGGCTCCATCCACACTGTTTTTACGAGGCTAGCTTCTTTCATTCATGGGGGGAAGGTTTTAACTCTGCTGGTATGAAGCACAGCTTTGTCAGTTCAGCTGCCAGCACAGCTATACCTGTAAGGCTCCCCGAGCGTACAGAGAACCTTGCTGCTCTCACGAGAAGCTTGTAGGCAACGTCATGTAGAGAATTCTCTAATGAGCATCTCCTGAAACAGAAGAGTCTGAATCATGGTGGGCCTTATCTGCACAGAGCACGCCACAGCAGAACCACATAAATGATTCATGATGGATTTTATAGAACTGTAAATCTATTAGCCATCTCCCTTGATTTTATTTACATTTCAGAGTGCATCCGATAGAAACAAATGCCAACAAATGTAAAATGAACTTGATTCATCCTAAAGTTCCGGAAGATAAAGTCATAACATCCCCTGTTTAGTTAAGTATTTGTGCTCTTCTTATCATAATGGTATCTAAACAACAAATGGTGAAATACAAATTATGCAAAATATGCTCGCTAAAATAAAATATTCAGAATTCAGATGAGAAACCTTCTATTCAGCTTGTGGGCAAAAAAATTAAATGAAAAAAATTGCACTGAGTTTTTAATACTGGATTTCTATTTTAGGCAATTCAGTATTAATTACAGTAGCGCTGCCTCTTTCGTAAGTTCTTTATCTACTTTCTCCGAGTCAAGCTATTTAATATTGGTGATTGTGGAAAACATTTGTTCATAATTATCCAGACATACACTGGAACAAGACTGAAACAAGAGCAGCATGCAAAAATGTATTTAAGGACTATCATCCCAAAATGCTGCTAAAAGCTATTAACCAGTACGTGTTAATTGCCACAGCATTCATATTAATTTTCACTTCAGGCCCGACATTGTGGAATATTTCCCCTGATACATTTTAAACAAAGTTTAATTTAAGGAACTGCTTCTATCAACACTTATGAAAATTAACAGCCAAGCAATTAGCACTCATGAATTATCCCTTCCCCCATGCGTTCTACAGCTTCATTGTTAAAACAGTTACTAAAGGAGAAATTGTTGGTTTTATTAAGTTACCACAATCGCATTCACAAAGAATCATGCGGCACAACCAAGTGGCACAACTCCCGAAGACAGCTTTTTTAGCATTTGTCAAGACAGAACAGATGCTCTACCTTTTGTGTTTTATTTTATTTATAATTTGGTTTTATTTCAATCCCTAGTAGCCAGGTAAACCTCTAGGAGCCAGCGAAGACAGAATACTTCCTTAAGTCCTTACAGCTAACTTGTGATTACAATCGAAGGAGCTGAAGTCCGCTGGGAAGAGTGCGGTGCTCTTCTTGGGTGAAGGGACGAAGTTTGCACTCCTGTGATTCCGGTTTATATTAGAAGCCGAGTAGTTTCTTTCTGTCTTTCTGGTCCCCACCCCCTCTCCCCCATTTTGCATGTGACATCCTGACTAGACTCACAGTTCCCTGTTGGCTGTTTTGAGCATTTTTAGCATCTGTTCCTCCTTTGATTTTCCTGGAGCACTTTTGCGCTTGATGACACGCTTTTGAGGACATAAGGTGTGCGCATATTTGCACCATTTAGGCAATAAGCATCTCTTAGAAATAAATTTGGCAGAAGTGGGTCTTGTTAACATTTCACTAACTACAGCTTCCCCAGCAAAGTTAGCAAGGATTTGTGAGCGCAATGGATGCAGGCTTACGTCACAGATAATAGCAACGAGCGTCAGGGAAAGGCTCTGCAGAGGTCACGCGTGCTGTTCCTAAGCCGAGCACAAAGCTGGCCACTAGGTCGTCAGACACTATCTGTGTCACTTGACAGTACCTTGTTGGCATTTTCCTGTTAGCATAGATGGTCACCCAACTGAGCAGCTCTGACACTAATCCACTACGCTAAATAAGTGTCCTTTGAGCCCAGTGTCTCAGAGACAGAATACCCTTCACAATTGTGCTTTCCACCAGCTCATGTGATGTGCATTTGTGATTTGAAAATAAACAGACTGCATTTCTATAAGCTTTCAATCAGGAAATACTGTGAGCTTGGTAATTGTTAATGAAGGCAGGCAATTGGCATCAGCCCCTTTTTATAGATGGGGACATGAAGGAACAGAAAGATTAAGGCCTTGGCCCTTGCTCCCATGGAACTGACTGAAGTTAAAGCACTTGTTCAAGAGCAAAAAACCTGTACGGCAGGAACCAGCTCTTCTGAATCCGAGTGCTGTGCTTAACCACAAGACCAGTCGTACCCTCTCATGTTGCTCACCTTGAACTTGGTAATGACTTGGAATCATACACAATTAATCACTTCTTTCTCCCACTGAACAGCTAGATAGGGAAAGGGGAACAACAAATACTTAAAATAAGATTAAAAGAAAACTCCTGGTGCAGGCAAATAAAAAATACCACTTCTGGAATAAGTTATATCTGCCTCTACTGTGCAAATTAGACTAAAGACATCCTGGCTGCAAATTTCTGATGCCTTCATAGAGCTCTCTATACAACTTACAAATGAACTGGATACAAAAGTCAAAGGCTTCTAGTGGTTCCAAATTCTCATCAGGTTATTAGGTTTTATTAAACTAAGGCCCTGCACCTGCATGACCAACACTGCAGATGCTTTCTAGCTGTTGGGGCGGAGGATTTAGTATACTTATTTTAAGAGGAAACCCAGAACTTCAGAAACTCCAACTGGAATGTAAATGCCATGTGTATTTTGGGTTTTGTGGTTTGTTTTTTTTAAGGACGGGGGAGATTCTAGGTCCCACAAAACTGCAAGCATTTTCTGTTTGGTTACATGACAAGAACTCCTAGTACCGCAGCATGCTGACCAGAGCGCTGCCAGTCTGGGTCTATTTTACAAGCTATATTTTCTAATTTATTTTTGATAATTCAATAAACTGATCAAAATCCAGGAAGCAATTAGAGCGCTTTAAAATGTTATAAGCATGTAGAAGTGGCTGGAAAAACAAACACTGAACTTGACAAGAAAACCTCTGCAAAAATGAGACATTTTAATAAAGTGGCCTGTTTAAAATCACAGAATTTAACACTTACCTATTTTAATCGATTATCTTAAAAAAATACATTAGTTAACCAACAGGAAAAAAACCTGAATAAAATGAATGCTATTTAAGTCCAATTAAATTATAAATGTCAATAAATGATTGTAGTAAAAGTATTCAGAAATGCAATTCCAGAGTTAGCACAAGTATACACACTAAGAGTGGACAGAGGATAATATGCTTTTATTTTCCACAGACCTTTTCCCAACAAACAGAAGATCTACATTAAAATGCTTTTAATTTTTTTTAAATCAAAGCCTTAGTTATAATCTTAGAGGATTTTAGAGCCATTCTAGTCTCTTGAGTAAATACATAATTAAGTAGGGTTTTTTTTAAACATGTTTAATTAGGCCCCAAGCCCCTCCTTGTCCTCCACCCCCCCACTTCTCCCCAATTATGTACCATTTTCCCAAGAGACATGAGTGGCTCTGTTAATTATGTAAATAAGGCATGCGCTATTCCCAGGAAAAGAATTATGAATATTTGTGGGAAAAATACTGCTCATTTCTTATCAGTTAAAAATATTATTGTAAACACCAAAGTCTTGTAACCCCTACAACATTTCATTGAAAACAGATACCTTTGGTGTAAGAACAACAAAAAATATAGGTGTTCCTAATGTAGAGCAGGTAAAGTAATTTACTGCTGAACTATATAATATTGGTGCTATGGCTCAGCCCGGATCTAGGTGGCTTTTTTAAATAGCCTGGAAGAAAGGAAAGCACTGACAAACTTACCCAAAGTAGCACAAACAATGCTGCGATAACTAATACAATCTGATTATGCATTCACAGAATGCTAATTTGATCATTTTGTAGTGTTATTTGAATAGGCACTTTAATTTCTAGGTTAAAAAAAAAAGGCTTGACTCAGATATAATTCTCTATTAATCACCAAGGTGTCATTGAATATCATATTGATGCATTTCACTAAGATGATAAAAAATGACTAACATGTACAGTATAATTTCCTTCAAATGCTAGCCATTTTCATTACGCACCTGCCAAATGCATCAGTATTAAATAGATGAAAATAAGATTTTAATTCTAATACATATTTAAAAAAAAAAAGAAAAGTAGCAGCAATTAGGATGGTAAAAAGGAGTTATTTTTCCATTTCCCAAATTTTCCAGAAAATCCCTGCACCTAACTCAAACCACGCTCAAGTTTTACAGGATTTCAACCTCTGAAAATTTAACCTAGAAAGACCCGACCCCCCTCCCCCTCCCCCCCAGAACATTATCTGCTATTCATAAACCTTTGAAAAATCAGAATCTAAACACACACCACCACCAAAATCGGAGCAGCAGACAGAGAAGGCCATCTTGCTACTGCTAGCATCAAAGCACTGGTATCACTTATTCATTATGCTAAAATAATGGTCACAAACAGCAACTTAGCACTAATTACTGCATGCTAATAAATGCAAGATAACAAGCAGAAATAGGCAGTTTGTGCTGCACAGACACCATGGTTTAAGAGCTGCAACTACCAATATTTAATAAAACGCCTTTCTAGACGCATGTAATCAAATTGCATATCTGATTTCCCATATTAAAAACACTTAACTGAATGTGAAAATCTCACACCAAAATGGTAATGAAGCTCAAACTTGACACTTCCACAGAAGCCCCCACAAATAAATCCAGCATAACAGAGAATGTATAAATTATATTAGTAACTGGTAATTGTTTCAAAACAACATGAAGCTTTTTTATGACCCCAATGTTAATATTTCAGTTTTCTAGGGTTTATGACAGAAAATGTACAGCCCAGGCTAGAATGGAGCATGTAACAGGAGATGGTTTATGAAGTACCTGCATTCAGATACCCAAGTTGACCACTCAATCTTGCTGCAAACCTCATCTATGTAAGCAGATTTTGGTAGGGAGCTGAGAGTGTTGGGGATAGGGCTAGTGAAAAATGTTTTTTAAGCCATATTGTTCTGCTGACTGTGCTCAGATGAGGGTGGTATGCAAAGTGAAGTGCAATGATTTGCATTTACATTTCTTACGTTATTGTATTTTTAGAGGCACACTAGGAGCACTCAGCTGGTCTAATAAAAGATATCACATCTACCCAAAGCACCTGGCCTGCCCACGAGCACTGAAAGCCTTTGATACCGTAATTGCCATTGTTTGTGGAGCTCTTCCTACCAAAATCTAAGAAATTGTTTACATTGTGGTCGCCAACACAAAGTAAGCACCCTCAGGGAAGGAATCAGAAAAGTTTAGCACAGTGGCACTAAACTTTATGGGGAGGGAAGAGAATTGATCTCTCCAAGGCAAATAGTCATAAAGGCTTTAGACTAGATTAGATCACATGGACCCTTGATACGGTCTAGTATGGTATTCCCTGTAGTTTGGTTGCTATACTGCTCAAGCTGTATATTTTCCATGTACAATTTCTTCTCAATTAGCACATATAAAAACTAGTACTACATACTACTGGAATGACAAAAGTCCGGGCTTAATTAATTAAGGGATGCACCAACTCTGGTGACAGTGTGGACTGCTAGACAGAAATCTTCAAATTGCCTCATTTTGATTAACTCATTTTCCCTCGCATCAATTCAGCATGTATTTCAGCAACAACTACAGCTAGACCCAATGACTGGAATTAGAGGCTAAATGCGTATCCTGCCAAAGCTCAACTGACGGTTCTGGGCAACTATCAAACCCACCAGCAATTATGGCCCCCAGCCAAACTCCAACACGTTGCCCAAACCACAGTGGCAGAAACACTAGGAGCCATCCAGGCCTGGGAGATTGCTCACAACACTCTTCCTTCACCAGTCCCATAACACAACACATACAAGCCACTCCTGCCTCCTCCTGCTTCCAGGCACCGAGGAGTGGGAAAAGTCCAGAGAAAGAAAGGACTACGAAAAGAGGCTGATGCTCTCCCTCTACACAGCACTGCAAATCCCCAGAAAACCTTGTACCACCAACTAGGGAATGCAGTACAGGTGGTAAAGGGAGGGAAGGATAGTCTAGTAGTTTCCTTGTTCTGCCAGCCCTTCTATGGAAGCTTGGACAAGGCACTTGGGCTTAGATCCACAAAAGGCCGTAGGCACCTAACACGGACAGCAGGTGAAATGATGCTTCAAGTCCTGGAGTGCAGCCCTTATAACCCGGTCTAACCTGTCAAGGACTTAATGCCCGTAGATGTACAAGTTCCACTTCTCTACAAGTCTAGAATTGCCTCCTTCTCGGCAGAGCGAGCAGCCCGACACCCACCTCTCACTGAATCCCAAGTGGGGATGTCAAAACAGGGGCTCCCCTGCACAGCTCCCCAGTCTAAGACATGTTCCACTGCATTTCAAATGGAGCATCAGCCCCCTGATCCATTTCTCACTTGGGCACCAAGCTCCAGGAACGGGGTGGGGTCCAAGCTGTGAGTTGTCATCTGGCTGACCACCCATCACTTCAGCATTCCCCACCAGTCACTGTCAGTGTGCTGGCCAATTAAAATCCCAGTGAAAGATGCCTAACTCTCCCCACTCACTGGAAAAGAGAGCTCAGTCATGTAACTCGGGGCTGTGATCTACACTCTGGGGCACCTAAAAGTTAGGTACAGCATTGCTCAGCCTTCTGGAAGCTCCAAATTCAGCCTTTAGTTTCTCTCTGCCTCATTTTCTCAGCTTAAAATGGGATAAAGTCCTTTCCTACCTCACAAAGGTGTTGTAAGGATAAATACAGGCATGACGGTGAGGCACTCACAGACTTCTGACGTGGGGCTAGACACGTTAGCTCAAACCAGGGTGTAATGCAACAGAATATCAGTACTCAGGCTCTCACCACCACCTGCCTAGGAGTGAGAGGTCTAAAAGCTGCACTAAGTATTTTACTTAAGCCACCATGTGTTGGAATGGGAATGCAAGTCTACAACATCATGTACAAAGGCACAGCATGCATATCATTCACTCGGTATTTTCATGCTTCTATTGCACCTGGGAACCATTGCAATTAAGACTAAAAGAAAGGAGTTTCTAGATAACCGGTCAAAGATAATTAACTATAGACCTGCTATGCTTTTTAATTAAAACCGAAACAAATATATTCATATCACACTTTCATAAGGGCAGAAGGAGTGAGCTAACCTTCAGGTCAGGAGACAGCTGAATGTCAGAGGGAAAAAAAATTATAAATCAATCAATCAATCAATCGCTGGTTCCCTTACCTTGCCATCAAATTTTGAGTACTCATTGAAAGGGTTGTTCAGCTGCAGTGGGCACTGCTCAAGTCGCACAGATAGTATAGACTGCTTCCCCAAACGTGGAGACTTGACTTTGAAATTCTTTTTTTCAAACAGTGAGCTCAGCTCCTCTGCTGCAGTTCAAAAAAGAGATAAAAACATCTGCATTACCACATGCAGAGAAACATTGTTTAGTGTAGGAAGATGATGAACTGGAGATGAATTAATAAAATGCAATATAATACTGAACAGCCTAGACCAGGTAGGTCAGGAGCCCACCATTCATCCTGCAATGGAGGCCCAATCACAATCAGGCCCAATGTCTAAGATTACGACACACGTGACAATAACAGTAATACAGATATCATGAATACTCAGAAATAGAACAGCTGAGGAAGATAGACAGGCTTGTGGTTCTGGGTTTAATCTAAACTTAATGGGGTTAATGAGGGGGAAAAAATAACTCTTGGAGCAGGCTGTCTCAGTATGGCCTATGAGTAGACTTCTTATACCTCCTCTGATCCAGCACAACAAATGTTATATACTTCCCCCAAGTAAGCACACTGCATCTGTAGGCCTTATTTGAAAAAAACAAGACTGGCAACCCCATTCTTGAGACAAGTATTTTGGGTCAGAAAGAAGTACTCTGACAAAAAGGTGATAAAAGCTACTGTGCAATTGTCAGACTTATGGAACCTAATAAAGGATGGTATATGACACGAGGATGCTGGATAGCCAGGGAGAGTTTAAACTCAAATTTATGAACAGAGACACTTTTTTTAAATAAAGGGAAGGTCCTTGTTACAGGGTCACTGCAAAATCAGGATGGATGAATATAGCTCAAAGCCTATAGCACTTTAGCCTACTGGTACCAACATGTCTGATTCTCTGGTAACCACGACTAAGTCTGGGCAAGTTTGCTAAACATCTGCTCAAGGAGCAAACCACCCCCAAACTCAATCAATCTCTCTCTGAGAATCAGCATCAATTCCCCTAAACTGATTGTGCTCTGTTCTGTATTCATACGTTTGGATTCTCTCACGTCCCAAAGATTTACATGCTACTCCTACAGAGAATTAAAACAGCTACTAAGGCAGATTGAACAGGGACTCAAAAACCATTGTTGCAGGCAGTCAGTTCATTTTTTAAATTGTGAAATTAAAACTTGTCAAACTCTAACTAGTAAAAAATTCAGTTTTATTTTTATCCAGCAGATTGCCTGAAAATTCAGACAGTTGGCAAGGGTGCTACACAGATGTATGTACCAAAAGATACCCAACTGGCCTGGGGGGATGGAGGTTAACCCAGAAAAGTGTGATTAAACTCTTTCCTTAACTGTGAAAACATATACCCTATTATGCATTCCATTTATATGGCAGGTTTGTTTTCAGTTGCTCTTGTTTAAAAAAAAAAAAAATTCTCATTTGCAATTATGTAGTATTGTGAGCCATTATTTCTTGTGCCTTTGGAAGGCACTTTGTACCCTGGAGTTCTGTAGAATGGTTTTATTGGTTCAAGTGCGAAAGCAAGTGGTTTATTTGCTAGTTTTGTTTCTTGGGAAATGTTTGAGATGTCTTTGTTTATTGTTTTCTTTGCTGGGACGTGCAGAAAGAGGAGCTCTGGTGTTCTGTGTTCATTACTGTAGCATCTGTTTTGCTTTGAATGTTGTATAGTTTTTGAGTCCAAACCACGTGTGACTCAGGACAGCTTCTTCCACAATGCTGTGAGTACAGCTGGCTAGGAAATGGTTTCCCATCCTGAAAAATTTTGAGATTTCAAAAAATTTTCCCATTTTCTATCAGAAGAATGAGCCCAACAGCCATTAATGGTTTTGTGCAAAACATGAGACGGAGCTAATTGCCCCAAAAGAGCCAAAAGGCCTAGCACTTAAAGCATTCACCTGGGATGTGGAAGACTCCTCTCTGTCTCCGTCTCTCCCCCTCCTTGTCTATATGTACCAAATAAAACAGTTTGGGAAAGAGACACCGAGAAACACAGCCACCCCAACCCTGGCTTAAGTCCTGATCCGAGTCAGGAAGAGCAGAGCCTTGAACCTAGGTGACAGCCCTAATCATCGGACTATTTGCTGTTGGTGAAACAGACATATTCCCCAAAAAGTCTCAATTGAGATGAACAGACATATTCAACCAATGTTTTACTGAAAAATTCCCAGCCAGGTTTGGCTCTAAGAAGGAAGAGGCCAAACCTAGTGGAAATGGCAGGGAACACCGCTTTTAACAGCCTTTGGTTTTAGAAAGGAAGGCAGAGAGCATGCCTTTACAGTGCACTGGGTTTTACTACACCGCATTCACTTTCTGCTCAAAGGAAATATTCATAATTAGCCTGCACCATATTATTATTTCTCTTTTTGTCTTCTATGGAATCTTTTAGCTATACATGTTATTTTCTACAGGTCCAAAGTGTCTCTAAGACTGTCTCAATGGACTGTAAAATTTACTGGTTATTTATCCTGCTTTTTGCCTACTTCATTGCATATTTCAGTTTCATCAATATCTTATTGATAAATTCATCTGAACAACAAATTAAACACCTTCTTAGGCTGTCTTGGAAAGCTTCTCCAAGTTCACTGCTAGCCTTCCTTTTGGTAGGTGAAACCCACCCGGGTCTCATTACAAAGCCCTCGTGGATAGACGGCCAACATTTTAAAACACACATGTATACACACGCGTGTAAACACATCAGTGCATCCCATTACTTTTCATACCATATTTTAATCTCCTTCTCAAGACTCCCCATTCAAAAACAAAACCAGAAAACTCCTGGTTGCAATTTACAGAACCACAAAATATTCAAGAAAAATAATCTGTAACAGAGTTCTTGCAGCAATACAAACAACATGTGTGTGGAAACTAGGCATTTGTATGCATACGTGGCAAAAAAAGCTGATCAGCAACTTAACAAACAAAAAACACATTAACAAACAAGCAAACAAACCCCCCCAGTATCTATACACTAAATATTTACCTGCTTTTATTACTACTTTGAAATGTATGGCCAAACAACTGTTTTAGTGTCAAGTCTTGTTATTATTCTGCCCTGAGGATTTGAGTTGGGCATAGCAAGTTTAACTGTTTTAGAGAACAATTTCATGCTGTTCCCCAAGTAGATATCTCTAACATGAATGTTGCTGCAACACGCCAGTGCCGCTGTGAGAGAACTGAGGCACGGGGAGGGAAGCAAATCTCTGGCACAATGGGAACAAAGTCTAGAGCTCTAGTTAACTCAGACATTAATGTCTACCTTCACACTGCTGTGTACAGGCTCTCCTTAAACACCCGCTCATCAGCTTCCCCCTACACGTCTCTACTTTCCCCTAGTCTACCATTACTCGAGGACTATGTATATGTGCAGCCACAGGCCTATTCTCACAAAAACGCACTTGCAGAGCTATCTTGTGGACTCTGTCCCATGCAGATGATGAGCCGTGATGGCGATCCTCCCTGTCCTTCCTTCCCTACTCGCTTCCAAGCCATCCCCACATCTGCCTGTCCTTCCCAAGACACAAGCAATTAGAGGATGGGATGGAGGAAGCCCCCGCTGGAATCCCAAGGAGCATCCCAATGAAGCTGGGGCTTGTACTTTGTTATGCTCTTGCTATGTAAAGATCCTATCTAGTCATATACCAGAAAAGAGAGGTTTGGACGTCTTTACCTATGGGGCACGTACACTCTGGAGCAGACTGGGAATTCCACCTGCTTCCAATTATCTCTTGCAAAGGCAATGATCTGTTGGTGTCTCAAGCCAGGTTTCAAGGTATACATGCTATATACCAATTAGCCCAATTTTTTTCACAAGTGCCAGTGACAGTATGTTATCACTGTCAGTCTTACTAGTATATTAAAAATGGTAGGTCCTCTCTGGAAAAGAACCATTGGGCCATCTAGCCATGTGACAGGTTCAAATTTGATAGACTCAGCAATTCAAAAGAATTCAAAATCATGCAGGTTTTAAAAGCAGCCTATTTTAGAAACAGCTCATTACAACAAGCTGTTTGAGAAAGAAACAGAGTTCAGGAGAGAAAGTTAATTTTGTCTTTCAAAAGAGCTGCTTCACAATCTGTTTCTGATCAGTTCATATTCCATGACCATGGGATAAGGAAAATGCATGGAGGTGAAGTATGTCACCCAGAGCCAAAAGCTGCGAATGGGGAGCGAAATATAAGAGGGGCAATAACAGAAAATATATATCTATGCCCTACTTGAATATTTCTTTTCTTGGTGCAACAGGGTCCACAGATCCATGATATCTCTGCTCTATGCGGGCTCAGAGGTAGACCAAATCTGGAACCAGTATCAGATAAGGAAGGGCCACATCAGAGAAACCACCAGCTGAGATGGCTCCATAGCCTGGGGACTCTCTAACCAGTCTTTACTTGTACAAAATGTAACATTAACACTAAATAGAACAATTCTCCTGAAGAGCAAGGCCTTCAGTGAATAATGTACATGGGGTACCAGCCAATGATCCAGTCAGTATCTTCTCCCAACTGACAGCCCATTCAGGGAGGTTTGATCTGTAGAGCCCAAGAAAGGACATTTGCAGGTAAGTCACAAATAAATATTTCTACTCCATCTGTCCATGATTTCCAGAGCAAATGTTCACTAAAGGAGGGGAGTATTCATTATTATGTACCAAGACAGAAGAAGATGACATCAAGAGATACTAGGATAGACCAGTAAGTAGCACCTATCTCCTGACGACCTTAGATGATAAATGGATTTGCAATTCATAGAATTCAGAAGAGGTATGAGGAAACAGGTGGTTACTTCACAGATTTCTCTGAATGAGGAATATAATCTTTCTGCCCCTGAACTGCCACACCTCTGACGGCGTCAGCTTTGGTTTTTAAAAGACAGAATTTTGCTTTTAGATCTGTATGCTTCTGAGACAGCGACCTGGAAACAGATCATTCTGAACCCTTCTTTCCCTTTGACACGAGCTGGTAAAGTAGAAACACAACATTTTTCTTTTGAAACTGAGCTATGTGATGAATACATACTGTGCAGATTTCTCTTAGGGATGCGACAAAGTTGGAAGGACAATTTCTCGAGCTCTATGGAGTCTGGAGTTAATCTTTGCTCAGTTCTGCATCCCACTTCATTTTCATGTAAAGTGCGCTCCCCAAGTTTCAGACACCTAGACTCTGTCTACCCTGGGAGGTCTCTGTCATGGTAACTATGCTGGATGCCGATACCAACAGAGATGGGCATGAGTCATTTTACCTTGGATTTGTATCTGCTCAGACTCAGCGACCTGATGGGAGCAACCTCTGCCAGAGGTATAATAAGAGGAAGCTCGGTACCTGCCTCATGTGAGCACGGGCTCAATAACAATGCCCACCCAGGAGACCACCGATCCCAGAAGATACAGGGAGCAGCTCACAAATGGGTCCTTTCCTGGACAGACTGACTTCCCTCATCAAGTATTTCAGTTTCAAAAAAAAGGCATGGGTGACAGTGCCTGCCTTTACTCCACTGCAAGGGCTCTACTGAAAGTGTTAACTAACCCTTGCCCCCACTCAGCACAAAATTAACTGCATGGTTACCTTTTCCCAAGGGGCATAAGGAGTGATACATACCTACAAGGCTTCTAAAGCACCTGCAGAGCTCCCACAAACACTCTCTCCTCTATGATTGTAGTTTAAAATGTCTCTCACTATTTGCGTCTCCAGCTCTGACTTGCAATGCTTGCCTCCCTTCCTACAGAGGTGAGCTCCCTTTGCGGGCACGTACATATCCATGGGTAAAGGGAAGGAAGCACACTCCAGACCCACCTTTTCTGCACTGATTTGCTGTCACCTGTGAGAGCGAGAAGGGGCATCTGACACTCACATTTACTCCCAGACTTCATGCCAAGAACTTATACTGAGAAACTTATCCTCACAGAGTTCAGTCAGCTCTCATTTTGTGCCCATTGGACTGACTCCTAGAGAAATTCCCTGAATCAGTTTTAGTAAGATGAAGGAGATAGTGAGACACTTTTTTCCCCCCTAGTGCTTACTGTTGAGGCAACTATTGGGGCCCAAATACCCTTGAAACCCTCTTTTCTTGTGCCTTCTTGATCCTCCTTGGATAGAGGTTAAGAGGATTGTTCCCTCTTTCTTTGGCTCTGCTCTACCATGCTGCTCTCCATGAGGGTGAGCAGGGGCCAAAGAGTCCCCGTGACTTTGGGGAGAAACACAAGCACTTGTTCTAATAAAAGCAGGTGCCAAGAACTCAGCAATTTTAAGGATTTCTTTCTTTTTTTTTTCTAATTTAAATTTGCTTGGAAGCCAGGAAGAACCAGTCGGCCTGTTCGTGCTTTGCAGCTGGAGAAGTAAATAGAAAACTAACAGTTTCTCAGGGGGAGCTGCATCTCCCTCTGCCACTGGCTAACAAGCCCAGTCTGGCACCAGAGCTCCACAGAGCAGGCACCCCATGTCATGGGTCATTGGGGCTAACTAGAAGAAAATACAAATAGCTTGAATAAAAACCAGATCTGAATGTTCTTCAGTGCAAAGACACAGCAAGCAATATAGTAAGTGTCACAGCAGGGTCCTCCAGAAGGGCCGTGATCTCCTTAAGGCCCCCTCTCTCCGTGCCAAGTTAGCCCAAGGGCACCCTCTAATTCTCGCCCGCCACGTCTTTGATGTTCTAATATATATTAGGGAGGCTGCCTCATGTCTTCTTGGACACGGTCCTGTAGACTCCCGGACCCCTCGTGAGTCTTGTCCTGCAAACGGGTGCTTCGGGGCACCCTAGCCTTATGGGCTATGCGTGGCTCCAACCACCCCTTATACCACGCCCCAAGCCTCGCAGTTGGAATAGACGTTGGTCTGTCACATATACACTCGCCCTCTCTGGGGTCCTCTTCGTAGCGCTGCCTTCTCTCAGGAATCCTCTGTGCTGTTGCCCTCTCTCTGGGGCCTTCTCAAGTGCTGCCTCCTTCTCTAGGGCCTTCTCAACACTGCTGCCATCTCTCTGGGCCTTCTCAAGTGCTGCCTCCTTCTCTAGGGCCTTCTCAACACTGCTGCCATCTCTCTGGGCCTTCTCAAGTGCTGCCTCCTTCTCTAGGGCCTTCTCAACACTGCTGCCATCTCTCTGGGCCTTCTCAAGTGCCGCCCCCTTCTCTGGGGCCTTCTCAGCACTGCTGCCCTCTCTCTGGGCCTCAACACATCCGTACTGGGGCTTCTCAATAGTGCTCCCTCTCTGGGGCTCGCCGCGCCCGCACTGGGGCTTCTCAGTAGTGCCCCCTCCTGGGGCTGGGGTCTATGCACCCCGTACGCCGCACCCTCACTGGCGCTGGGGTCCCCATGCTACTGCTGGCCCCCTATGAGGCCTCCTCCCACCCCTAATAGCCTCACCCAAACCACAGGTGATACAACCACAAAGCAAAACACAAGCCCCTAGGCTACAACATAACTTAAAGCCACCCGGCTAAATCACATGGCTCAGACATCCTTTACCTGGCTCGAGCTGTACCTGCGGTCAGGCTTCTCCTCGCATCGTTGCTCCAGGAGCTCCTTTCTCTCTGGCTGCTGGCAGGGAACTGCCCTGGCCTCAAGTCCTGGGCTTTCTAAGAGCCAGGCCTTGCCCCTTACAGCCAGCTGATGGCTGGCAGGTGTGGGTCGTTTGCTGCTTCCGGTTGCCCTGGCAACCCGCAGGTGGGCTCCTTATTCCCTGCTAGGGCTTTTTCTCTAGCAGTTTCTCCTCTTTAGGAGCAGAGCACCTCAGTGCTCTGCGACAGTAAGGAATAACAAAACAAGAAGAGAGGACTATACCTTGAGTGGTCAAAACGTTGAGCAAAAGGAGCTGGAGATTATGGTAGATTAAACCTTAAAACCTTCACCACAGTGCTTAACAGGAGTAAAAAGGCAAAAACATTTGAGGACGCATTAGTAGAGGTATCAAACATTCTGGAAACTGTATTTGGGGATTAGTGCAACCATGTCTGGAATCCTGTGAGCAGCTCTGTTCATTCTCATAAAAAAGATATTAGAGACCTGGAAGAGGTTCTGCAAAGGGCACCCAAAAAGATACAGGGATTTAGGCAGAGATGAGATTACATAGAGACCTCATTAAGATAGACACAAATTTTGAAAGAAGTAGGCATGACAGACCATGCAAGCCTTTGAGAGTGTGTGTCAAATACAACATGAACAGATACTAGCTTGAGCTAAGAACTAAGAGAATTGGGATGAATTTTTTTTCATATATTGCCATTTAAATTACAAAGAATACCAGTATGGGGAACTAAATTATTCAAAAAGAGAGGTATAGATATTTGCAGGGGAGACAATAGTTACACTGGTTCCAAAAATAAGGAAACCAAAAACAGCATTTCTGGATTAAGTTAATTCTAAAATTCCTTGAGATCCTATGTTTATAGATTACACTGAGAACAAGAACCATCTTTCATTTTTTGATAATGATTCAATCAAGTGAAGGCAAGATAGAAAACTGCTTAAAAGCCCCCAAAAGCCTACAGCTCCCTGAAGGCAAAGGTCAGCTTTTTTTAATAGCATTTCTCTATTTTAATAGTCTTTTTAAATTCCTCCTTACCCAGAAAAGTGACAGAATTATTTTTACAATCTGAAAATGCAACCTTTAAAAAAATTAATTATACATACACTCATCCATAACATCAAGCTTATTTGAAATATATTCTCTCACTTGCTTAAACAGAGGGGTCTTCCATTCTGGATGGAGATGTTTTTAGCATGCCTACCTATATAGCATGCAGGGTCAAATCTCACCAGTTGTTTGATTCATTAAACAAGCTCCCCCCCCAAAAATCCCAAGCATAATTTCATTGTCCTCAGTGTTGATTTATCAAGCTAAAAAGAGCCTTAAAAATGTAAGATAAACAATGAAATTATAAGCTACCAAGTCTGCAACCACTGTATTAACAAGCAATATTTATTTTGAGATATTCTAAAAAATCGTAATTTATTAAATCCAACCAAGGACAGTAGCTTTTAAACAATTTCTTTATTTTCTCTTTGTCAGTGTAAATCATCGTGTGTTAGTTAGAGCTGAAAAGGAATGGGGTCAAGGGAACTGTAGTCAAATATCTATGGGGAAACACACAACGGGGGGGAGAGGGGGGAGGAAGAAAGTCATAGTTATGAACTGGTATTTCCCGTATGCCTGGGAAGTGCAAGTAAAAATTACAAACTGAATATTTTGCAAACAAATATCAAACATAAAGATGACATTAAAAGTAAAATATATTTTTTTACCTGAATAAGAAGTATTTCTGTCTTTCCACTGAACATTTTTGCATTTTATCTGGTTTTGTCTCTCTTTTCGTAGTCGTTCTAGTCTCTGAGCTTGAAAAGAAATATTATAACTATAAGTTTGTCAATGAAAGTTTACTATAAACAAAGACATAATTAACTACCTTTATATGAATAAAGATGTTTTATACTGCATATGTAGGGGGAAAAGTCATAAAATTTTAAAGGTGGCACCCCTGAAAAGCAAATACCAACAAAAACATGAAAATGTTCTTGATTTATAATTGAAATTAGAGGATATAAAACATTAATAGAGATCATAAAGATAGTATTAACATGGAAGAGAATAATAAAATGTGAAAACTTCTGTGATTAATATGACATTTCATTATATAAATCATTAATAACGGTCTTAAAGGAATTTTAATGCACAAATGAACTGAAGTGAATATTACATTACAGGAATAAAATTACTGTTATGAATTACTCTACCCGTTTCAAAAATTAAAGATAAATGAACTCAGACTAGACTATTAAAGTTTTAAATATAAAATCCTTTATCTAAAAATCATGAAAATTATAAAATGTCAAAGCTATATAAATTAGCATAGCTTTTTCTTCAGTGTGCTGAAACAGTTTATAGGTAGTAAAATAAATGATTTGTATCTTCACAACATTAGTTAAATCTTTAAAAGAATATAATATTTCTTTACATATTTTGACTCAATCTCCAAAACGGGGATTAACAATAAGCCTCAAATAGTTCAAATATCAAAAAACTGAGACACTAGGGGCCCCTCTGATGCCTTAAATTCACTTATTTTTAACACTACATTTATCTCGGAAGATGAACTGTCAAGTAAATAACCTGGTAGAAGCTACCCCAAGAAAATGACCACCAGAAATTACTGATGCAGTAATGCATCCATTGCCAACAAGAAAGCAGATTAGACTGGCAAGTAGAACTAATGCTTTTGGTCATTCAAGGAAACAATTTGCTGGATATATTAACAATTTTGATGTATTGAGATCATTCATTAACTAAAATGGGCCCTTAGAGGAGATTTTAAAATACTAAATTATTCTGACAATTTTAAAACATAATTTTAATTTCTGTGCAATTTTACTAGTAAAAAATCCCCCCAAACTTTGATAAATATATTCCAGACCTTCACCTATTTGTACTTAGTAAAAAACGTTTGGCTCCCGACTGCTGTTCTAAGTATCAGAATTCTCAGCCAAATCGCTGATGAAAAAAACTGCCAGTACTAGAGGTAATGCCTTAAAAATAAGATCCACAATGATATTTAGGGGCCTCGATGCTTTTGTGGATCTTGGCCAAAGTGTAAGAAAGAAGTGGGAACATTTCCACTCATAACTGCAAAATGTACAGCATTAAATGCTATTCTGTTGTGAAAATTATATTTTAAAAGGTGCAGCCATATCCCTCTAAATTGTTAGTCAAGTCATAGTTAAAAATTACCTTCCAAAAAACATTTTTGATTTGTACCACTATAAAAAGCATCCCTCTCAAAACTGCCTGACCTGCAGCCCAGCACCCCTTATTAGTAAATATGTCTGCATTTACAATAACTTTTCACTTTTTGAAATGTTTTTGTCTTCATCTTTCGCTGTAACCAGGGAAAGGGATAGAGGAACAAAGAAAGAGTAGTGCTTCTTTTTTATTCAGCACCAGAGCCCATCATATCCAGTCGACAATGGATAAAGAAGGGACCATATCCCGCCAAGTACAGAGGACCCTCTGAAAGCCATATGCATTTTTTCAGGCCTACAAGGTCCTGTGTGAGGAGCGCAGAGCTGCTCATACATGAAGGAAGGGGGTTCTGCACCATTCATAGATTCACAGAAGTAGGGTCAAAAGGGACCTCGTAGTCCCTTTCAAGTCTGACCGCCTGCCTGGGCAGGAGAGAAAACCGGGCTCAAATGACCCCAGCCAGGTAGACATCAAGCCTCCTCTTAAAGACCCCCAGGGTAGGAGCCAGCACCACTTCCCTTGGAAGTTGGTTCCAGATCCTAGCTGCCCTGACTGCGAAGTAGTGCCTTCAGATGTCTAGTCTAAACCTACTCACTAACAATTTGTGGCTGTTATGTGGGGAATGTGATCATTCCCCAAGGCCTTCACACTCAGCTAGGGTGTCTTCCTCTTCCCTAATCTTTCTAGGCTTCCTAGAAATCCAGCTAGAGAAATCTGGTTTTCTATAAGGAAGGGTTAATGTCCCCTTCACCAAACAAATGGAGAGACGTGCAGTTATTCCATCTCAACAAAATTCCTTTTTCAGAGTCCTTTTCCTACATAAAGTTGGTTCCAAATTACCATTCATTACATAATTGTACTATAGCAACTCTAAATTAGATGGAATTATCAGTATCTATTAGAAGTTTGAATTATTTAAGGTTCATTCTCACAAACGTATTAGTTTGAAAGCTTTCAGTGTCAAAAATTTCGTTGACCATATGTAGTCTCTTTCCATTAAATATTAAGAATTTGATGAGCCTTTGTTCTTAGCCCTGAGTTTTGGGTAGAAGAAACTGTTAAAGCCCTTCACCAACTGTAATAACCTTTTCTCACCACCTCCAGGATTTTTTTAGGATTTTGGGGGCAGGGAAAGGGGTCAGTGAGAGGAAGGAGAGGCTGGCAAGGACAGCTTTCTACTTTACAACCCTCGAGTAACTCTCAAGGTTTAAAACCTGAAATCAAACCTACTCTAAAACATATAAGCAGAGAGAAGTACTCAACAGCCAACGTTTCTGTAACAAGTGTTGAGTCCCTCCTGCCGCAGTAAAGAGCCTATTTCCACAGCTTGTGAGACAGCAGCAACGCACAGGTAAGGTACTAAAGGCTGTGTAATGAAATGGATTTTGATTAAAGCATTTGAATTCAGCTCCATCCAAAACAAAGGATGGTAAATGAAAGCTTACATAAAAAAAAAAAATCTTGTAAAAGCATATAGCTGGATATGAAAATAATAGAGAATAAAAATGAGATTCTACCCTAAGAAAATGTCTGCCATTATCTGCTAGAAGACAGGACTACTCCACCTACTATGCTCTAACACAAAGACATCTCAGCTACGTGTCAACAAACAAACCAAGTCTCCTGTTCTTCGGGACAAAGAATGAACGCTCAAACAATCAGCCATGAAATTAAGTAGCTAACAAAAAATAACCATATAACAATAGCTAAGCACTGGTTGCAGTTTCATAGTTAGACTGAGTTTCACATTCAAAGGAAATATCCAGCCACTGAAGTGTTCTGTGTATGCAGAATACTGTTCATCTTCCTCAAAATGACAGAATTCACTCAATGAGTATAGAACGTATTTTCTGAACATTTAAAAATAAATCAATTAGCATCAGAGTTAAAACAAAGGCCTTTTTAAGACAGTGTTAGTGCCTAGTGGCAAATGATTTTAAATTTCAATGCGTAACACAACACACTCTTCTATACAGGCAGTCCTCAGACTTACGACAATTGGTTCCTGGAAACTGGGTCTTTAAGTTGAAACGTTGTAACTCGGAACCAATTTCCCCATAGGAAACAATGTTATAAATGGGGGATTGGTTCTTGAACCAAGGCCCGATACCCTATTTTCACCAAAAACAACCCAGAATGTTGTACTCAATCAATTATAGATGAGTAATGTAGCTACATTAATGTATTTATATTGTAAATAGCAATCATATTATTTGTAAAGACTTCTTTAAGGCGACCTTGCTGGACTTTTTGAAGGGCTCTTGCTTGGATTTTTGGAAGGGCCCCTGGCTGGAGGCTTCTCAGGAGTCTTGGCTGCAGGTTCTTCCAGAGTCTTGTCTTTCTTAAAGAAAGTGTCCCAGGAAGTTTGGGCAGATGTTCTCCAGGGAGATGGGCAGTGCAACGAACTTGTTCGCTGGTGTGGTGTGGTGTCGGATCAAGCGTTGTAAAGTCGAAAACAGGGTGTCAATTTATAAACACTGTAAGTCGAGGACTGCCTATGTACCCACATGGGTAAAACCCTTAGGAATCTTCTGCACTAGGTATTTTTTAAATAAGTAATGGCCATTTTGACTTTATTCTTTATAGATAAGAATCATAGAAAAGTAGGGTTGGAAAGGACCTCAGGAGGCCATCTAGTCCAACAGCTCTTCTTCAAGGGGGCTGGTGCTCTTTAACAGGATTTTAAGAGGAACTGTTCAAACTAGCAGACGACTCTTCACCATTGGTCCAAAATCAGAAGTGCCATCAGGTAAGACAGCACCACCTCTCACTGGAAATGAAGTCAAGCTTCCCTCCAGGAAGCTGTGGGCCCTGTTAGCAGAATTTTTTAGAGTTCTGGAACAAGCTACATGAGAGAAGTCCGGGCAGTTAATAGTTACTTATACCTCAAGGCATGAAAGGGATGACCCCCCCTCCCTTTTTTAATTTTTTTTACCTACCAAAGCTAACTGAGCAAGTTATACAAAAGTTTCATTCTTTTTTGACGTCCATTAAAGTCCTTGAATATAAGATTTTCTGTCACTAAATTCTTCAGACTAACTAATTATTGGGTATGCATATTTTGTAAAAAGTATTTTATTAGTTCTAAAATTGTAGCCATTTAATAGGATTACTCCTTGTTCTTGTATTATGGAAAAAGGTTAAATAGGACTGAACTTATCTTCCCTACTGCTCTGATTGTTTCCCATCATGAGCTATGAATGCCTTGGTAATTTCATTAACTGCATGGTGGTACCAGTGTACATGAGAGGAGAAGACAGGGGGACATTCAAGAGCATATTATGAAAAGAAAGGAAAAACTGGCAGCAACCTGGCTCTCCACTGGAGAGACCGTGCTAACCACTATATTAAACCTGCCACTAACTGGGAAGTTAAATGATTTCAAACAAGAATTTAATGTAGTTTTTTTTCTCAAACTACCCATTCAGTGAACTTATCTGGCAGTACCACTCTTTGGAGCAATTCCACAAATCAGAAAACTTTCCCTCTCCATTTTTGTGCGTCATAACCACAACTACACCGAAACAGCTCTCAAAGAAAGTACTGTGATATCCAGCACATTCAACTTCTTAACACGTTTCAGTCAAAATGCAAAACTATATTTAAACACTCTATGCCAAATTTATCAAGAAACCTAAATTATGCTTAATCAATGCTATTAATTATTTTTCATAATTCTGGACAATACTTTACTTTTAGTAAGAGTACCTTGAGATACTTAATACTGTACACCACTAGATAGGTAGAATATAGTTAGATTTATTTCTGAGCTCTAGGTGGTGTTGTAATACCTACAAAAAAATTTAAAACTGCATGCTCCTAACCAGGAAATAAATCCTCCTCTTCCAGCCTTTCCGCATACATTCAACTCTGCTCCCCCATGCAAAAGGATGGAGAAGTGATACTTTCTCCTCCTCAGCAGAAACTGAGGTGCTCATATGTTTAAAGGGCAAATATCTTTAATTTGTTGTGTTTTGAGAGCTGGAATCCTATTTAATTTTCCTCCAGGTGGAGGATACAGCAAGATATTAAGATGACAATACAACTGATATTATACAACCAGTGCTGGTTGTACACCCAATATTTTGCAGATCTATTAGACCCTAGCAGCACCAGGAAAAAAATGGATAAACTTCGATAGTCCAACAAAAATTAGATTGCTGAACTAAGATTTAACTTAAATCCTAAGACCCCCATAACATACAGTTCCTGTTGTGCCTTAGTTCTATACGCTTGGCACTACAAAAATCAGCTGTTGGCTAAAGCTCCAGAAGAGGCCATCCAGAGACTGACCTACTTTGGCACACACTATCAGCATTTACTGTGCATATCCTGAACAGCCCATTGAGAAACAAACTACTCTGGGTTGGTTTTCTCTGGCCACAGGCTAACGGTGCGCACACAGGCAGCTGCTGCACGCCCTCCTTTTCCTCACAGTTGTCCTCACTGTTGGCAATCCCTTGATTCGAGGATGCTCTCTACCGCCTAACTGCGTGCATACCCCTGCCCCAAGAAGACTAACACTAGCATGCAACGTTACAGACATTTAGCAGAGAGAAGGAAAATGATAAGTTACTTCAGCAGGTAGTTTTTAGACACCTGACCTGCTCTATACACTCAGGGGTAGCAGGACTCAAGATTAATTAGAAGCAACAACCAGGCCACCAGCTCCCTCACTTCACTTAAGCAAGCAATTGAAAGTTTTCCGCATGAAATGTGGTAAATATGAAACAAACCCGCGTTACACTCATTTCTTCGCTTCTTTCCAATTCCCCCTCGCTCTGCCCCAACAGGACGTACAAATCCTCTCCCATCCTATCCCCAAATTGTTCCATTCTTCTGGGATTTCTTGTCCTCTTACTCCTTTCTTTCTCTACTTGATTTTTTCATTGTTTTTAATCCTTGCTACCAGAAAGACTGGGTTTGATACCCCACTAAGAAGACGCTTCGTAAAAAGTACTTGTGTACCCAATTAATGTGACCCTGAAGGCCTGATCCTGGAATTTTGGTGTTTGTTGGTTTCATTAGGGAATGTTTTAAAACTAATTCTTTGAGGACAATTGAGTACTTAAAATTTCTTTGTATGCTCTATTTAGCACGAGTAAAAAAAAAAAAAAAACAATTAAAAATTAGATTACAGCATACTTAAGAAATTGAACTGTTATGCTTTTTTAATGGAAGTGATCTACTTATACAGCCATACGTTAGAAAGAAAGGGCCAACAGATTTTTAGACACAGTTGATCTTACTGGAGCGGGGAGATGGACTTGCAGTCTCCCCCATGCCTACCTTCTATTATTACTTTATGTGATTCTATGAAATGGCAAGCAATCCTATCAACAGTCCATGTAAACAAGGTTAAACTTTTAATTTAAGCTCTAGCAGATGTTTTTTCAAATATCATTTACCTGTGTTAGATCGTCTTCTAATCCCAAAGTCCCAGCTTGAGGTAATATCGACTGATTGGGAATATACATAACCCTGAGTCTCCCCATTGCTTCCCTGCATTTCTGAACCACTGTCCCCATTTGTTGAAGAGGGATTGAATTTCTCTAGGTCGACATCATGATCTATCAGGACCATTTCACACATCCCTGTGTCGTCACTTGTCACATGTGACTGCCGAATATGAGCCAGTATAATGGTTGGGTTGTCCAGGAAGGCCATGCTGTCCTCAACTCCACCACCTTACTATGCTATCTTCTTTTCTCCATGTTGCTCCGTGAACATGCCTACCTGGAAACACAATGAACACAGCATTTTCAGAAAAAGGGAGTGACCAGCACTTACTCAAAGATTTTTTTTTCACATTCAGTGTGGAAACTTTAGTAAACTTGGTTTTATACACCAAATTATTTCAATGTGATGATGATTTCATAAGACCAGTTGCATGCTATCTTCTTAGAGTGCCAGTTGTTCTGCGGGACAATTAAAGACTTGATTTCCAAAACAACAGTCTAGAATAAATTAGTGAATCAAACACACCCCATAGTCAATAACTAACACAAAACAAAGGGTACCACATGCTACCACTCTGTTCAGGATGGTTTCCCTTTTGTGGACTCGGCATTTCCCCTCTCCCTCAACCCTGGCTTTAACAGGGGCAGCCTGCATCCTCCCCTCAGCCCCTGTAATACCCAGAACCATCAGCCACCAGGTATTTATTTTCCTTCACCACTGCCATGAGAAGAATGCTCCGATATCACCTCTGTCCCTCATACTCCGTTATCTTTGTGCCCTCCCCTACATACCACCTCTTGAATGCTTGGTTTTAGCTCCCTGACACCACCTTTGATCTCAGATTCATTCGCTTGTCTGAAGCTTGCCCTCCCTCTTAACCCTTCTCCTTGAGTTCTCAGCTCCCTCTAGTCTTTCAACTCAGCTTTTCATCTTCTGCTCTATGACTTACTCTTGAAAAGCAAGCATAGAAGTTGTGCTAAACCAGTGATACACTGAGCTCCATCTCGTCACCTAACAGATACTATTCTGTAAGTGGAAATTCTCCCCAGCTCCTCGTGCTGTTGAATTAGATCTAAAAGCGAAGAGAGTTTTAAAGACAATTTTTAGGAAAAATTTAAAAAGAAGAGAGGTTTGCAGCTCAAGACAGTACTCAATTCATACCTGCTGCTCTATGAATTAATACGGGACAATTAGTATTATGCATCGTATACCAGTGTGCCTGAGTCACCTGTACTTAACTAGAACCTTTCATTCAAAGGACTAAAATTGTTTTACAGAAAAGCCCTTAATGTTATAAAACCTTCCGAGAGATGTTATCGCCATTTTACTGAGGCTCAGAGTGCTTTGCCTGAGGCCAGTGGCAGAATCAGAAGCAGGACCCAGAAACCCAAACTTACAATTCATGTGGTTTATCAAATGGGCGAGTCCTACCCACCACTAGAAAAAAATATATTTACCACAACTACAGCACTCAAGAGGTTAAATAAGCATTTAAGCACCAGTATTCTGCAAGAGCTCCTTCAGGAAAGAGAAAGTAATTCCAAGGGCAAAACTGAGAGAAAAAGGATTTTACTCCCCAACCAAGCACTTTCCCAGAGAAATGAGGTGAAACACTGCAACTGGACCATTGTCTGGCAGTTTGTGACAGTGCAGAATACAAGGTAGCATCAGACAAGTTTATCTTGGGAATAGCAAATCCACACACCATTTCACACTAAGTTTTGGAGATAGAAAATGTATTTTATAACCTAGAGGCCACTTACTAAGCGGCTTTGGCACTGGGGCATCATGAATATCTGTATTAAACTATTAGAAGTAAAGTAATGCTTACTTCAAGCCAATCACTAATGGTGAGAAAATCAAAGTTATGGAGGTATCTAAACCTGTAGAGGAAGTCTTGCCCTCACCGCACTTTGGGAATTCATCCACCAGTCCCTCCCTCACATAAAACCTTCCCAAGAGTCAGACAATCAAAATCCAACACAAGAGCTTACATTATCTTTACTCTTAAAAGCTCTTCTGTACTCTGCTGTATCTTTCATATCCTTTTTCTGTTTTGTAAAGTACTAAGCAAATTCAAAGCATTATATAAATATGAAATAATAATTCAAGGAGTATAAAGGATTTCAATCAGAGCAGGAGAGAAAAAAAGAATCAACCTACATTTGAAAGAAGTACATCTCTTAAAGAATAATTCTCCTCCTACTACCAGTTTAAATAAATGGTATCTAAATCGTTTTTGCAACTTTTATTAAATTCAGTTATGGGGGCCCAGCCAGATTATTTCCATTATAAAGAATTAAATGCCTGCCTCAAAGGCATCTCCAGATGTGAGAGACCAAAAGGCACATATCCCCCCTTGCTGTAAATTGCCAGCTGAAGGCCTTCAGCAGTAAGAGTTTGGCTACAGAGGTTTGACCTCAGGAGTGCAGGAGACAACTAAGTGCAGTAGATGGGTATTTTAAAAAGAAATGTGTTCCAGGTTGCATACTGAGAACATTCTTTAAATAGAATGATTTACACTTTACATGGTACTGGAAAAGGCACCGCTCACCTGCAGGCAGAGAGAACTTGCTCAAATAAGCAACAGCCTTAGGCTTCTAAAAGGTCTGCAAACTCCCAATCAAAAATTACTGCTGCCCCATCAATGTGTCATATAAATGTTGGCATGTTAATTGTGTATTTATAAGATTGTTAATGGTTAGTTAATTTACCTCCCACACTATTATTGTACTTGAAATGATTTAATGTCTGCTGAGGGAGTTAACAACATGTAACAGCAGATGCGAGATTTTTACCTTTCTACTCTGTACCCCGACTTCAACCTATTAACAGTCAGCAAGCTAAATTGCCCAGGCTTCCTTACAATTTTATGCATGCAATCACTTTTCTCATAAATATGAATAGACAAAGTCCCCAGAAATTATTCTCTCTTCTATTCAACTCCAGAATTTAACAAAACAAACTCTTATTTCTTAGAAGTTATGTGAAGGTAACTTGAAAGCTTTTTCTTGGTAAAATATGAATTAACTGGAAATTCTTAAAAATTCCAATTCAGACAATAGACAAATTCAGACGGTCGGTCCGCATGTTCACCCCATACTTTAGCACTTGTAATCTGTATCATAATTATCATTTTCACTTTTGAGAGAGACAAAAATAATGGTTCTGATTTGAAGGACAAAGGCAAGGACATTCAAAGTCCAACCTCACAAACCCTTTCCAGACCAATATCGGCGGAACTACTCACATGGGTACAAGTGGCATGACAAGCTTTCAGGCACAAAGTGCCCTTCTTCAGTTGGTCCAATAAAAGATAATCACCAAAAAAACCTTTGCTACTTGGATATTTCCTGGATCATCATGGCTACAATACTACTCCAATCCTACTACAAACTGCAGGACAGCTTTCTTAATTTACTGGGATGGCTATGCCAGCGTATCACAGTTCACGTGTTTCTCAGAGCCAGGTGCGATCATTACAACTCCTGGTGTAGTAATTAACACAACAAAACTGTGGACATTTTCACATCAGCAACTCTCACGTTTTGTGGTTAGACAGACAGATGAATAGGGAAAACAAAAAATAAGAACCCACCTCCTGACTCCGGGGTCTCAATCCACTGCTTTTACCATCCCAACAAACCTTCCTCTTCTGATACATCAAAGCCACATCATATAGCTTCAAAACCGAACAAGGCAACCTGGCTGCAGACATTGGCCTCGTGTTGATACAGCACACAAGGAGTAAAGCAGGAGACTGGAAGAGGTCACTACACAACATCTCATTGTTCAGCTGCCCAAAATGTACACTGAAGGAGGCAAGAGTCTTAGAAAAAAGGAGTGTACGGTCAAAAAGTCCACATCTCGAGGCAAACACAGAGAGAGATATCTGAAATTGAGGAAACAACTGAAATGTTGGCATTTCCTGACATCTGGGTGCTCTTGGCAGCTGAGCACTCTTTTGATGTAGTTGTTGGGTGGGATTTTCTTTTTTATTTGTACAATGACATTCCACAACCATGCCATGATTTTACTAGCTATCAATAGACGATCCATCGCTGCACTGTGTATGCAATCAATGACAGGAAGCCTTGCTGCATTCCATATTTATCTACATCGTTCAGCCCAGAGCTCTCTGGAGTCCTGCCTCTATGTTAGGTGAAATAAAGCAGATTTCTGAAGGAATCCTACCTGTTCCCATTACACTCCCTCAAATTCCACAATACTCCGACCTTTTCAACCTCCCTCCCCTTGGTTATGCATGCATGTGTGCACACAGCAAAGTCCTGAGCCACTGTGTACTCCATTCACTTCATACACGCACGCACATAAATTACCAATGGAATTTTAGGAGATAAATAGAAGACTATTTTAACATAATCCAGTGCGCACAACTTTTAAATGCTTACGACTCAGCAAAATCAAATCCAGTTTTCACTGGTCTATCCGCAACCTAAGATTACTGTCTCCATAAAATATGAAGTTTACAATACCACCTTCTCCTGATGTGCAAGTGCTATTCAAAGGGCAAAGAAACAATTTTCTTTGGCAGAAAAACTAATTTTTTATATCTTCACACTTGAAGATGGGTCAGATGTTTGACGCTCAGGAAAAATTTACACTCAGTCCTCTCAAGAACCAAATTTCAGCCAGAGTAATAAAAATCTGAAAAAGCTGTAAGCAACCAAAAAATGACCTTGTATAATGGAAACATTTAGGAAAACTTAACTGTATTTGTCACTAATCTCATTGCCTTGAAGCAGTGGCTTGTACTCTTAAGAATTCAAGAGCAACTGAATCGCTCTGAAATATTATGCAATACAGCAAAATAATACTTTTGTAATACAAAGCTCCACCAGAAGCCAATGGCACAGAGTGAAACACACAGGAAACTACTGATGGACCTTGCTGCAGAACTATTTATTTTAAACACAGCATCAATGTACAATTTATGATTGGGCTGAAGGGGATCCAAAAGACAGCAAGAAAGATGACCAGGAGTTGGGAAAGCAAGTCACAGGAGGAAAGGCTGAAGGAACTGGGAATGCTTAATTTGGAGAAAGGAAGATTAAGGGGTGACATGGTAACAGCTTTCAAATATCTGGAAGGCTGCCATAAGGAGGACGGCAAACAACTGTTGCCCCTAGCTGATGAGGGTATGGTAAGAAGCAGTGGCTTTAAACTGCAGGAAGGTTCAGGATAAAGCTCAGCAAAAGCTTCCTGAGCATCAGAACAACTAGACACTGGAGGAAAAGCACTAAGAGAACTGTAAAGTCTCCTCCACTGGAGGCTTTTAAGGATGAGGTATCTGTCAGGAACAGCTCTGGTACAGTAAAACCTACCTCCAGGCAGAGGGTTGGTCTGGCTGACCTTTAAGGTCACTACCAGCCCTATGATCCTATGATTAATTGTCCTACGAAAAAAACTGTTGTAATGCAAGACATCCCTTTCACTGGAACATGGTAAAAGAATAATTAGGTAACAATTCTTATTAAACAAAATTACACGATAATTAAACCTACTTTTGCCATTACCTTAACATTAAATGCTAATGAGTCTAATTTCATATTTACCTTAAAATTAAAGCTTATTCATATGAACACAGAAAGAGATAATGCGATCATTCAGAATAATTGTCACAAGTTGCTATTTCCACACTATGAAATAGCACATCTTACATACGGTTATGGGAGAAAGAGAACGGCTATTGATTGAAGGGTATAAAGATAAAGCAGTTACAGGACGACAATGCAAACACATCTTGAGAGGCTACAGGAAATATAGGCAAGTTTTCAATCTCTGCACCGAAACACCTGCAGTTCCCATTTCAAAGCAGACAGAATAATAATTATCAGCACAGAGATAATCTGTATTCTCGATACTACATAAAGGTTATACAAAAAAATACAGTGACATATTGATCTAAAGCTTGAGAGGTTGGACGGGAGAAGGGGAAACAAATCAATAAATCTGGAAAATGTTTACTATTTTTGGCAGAGTTCACTACAAGCCAAAATCTGTTCTGCAAACTGTTCCGAAAGAGCACAAGAGAATTAAAAAATTTGGGATGGGAACAATACCTTCTGAGACTTGGCCCAGATTTATATGATTGGAGGTTTCCAAGCGGTAAAGTGAAGTTTATATCCATAGCAAAGCAATATGCGTAACAGTGAACAGATATGTTTGTATGAAACAAAGTACTGGGTGTTTTTCCAAGACCATAACTTGACCCTGCTAAAATACATCTGTTGCCAATTGCTAGATTAGCCAGTTCATTTTTAAAAGGCAAAGGGATTAAAAGTTTCACTGTCTTATTAAAGCTGAGAAATTTAAAAACAGAAGCTACTAATACCCATTTTACCACTCAGTTGTAAAATACCAGTCTGTAAAGTGGGGATACTGATTACCATCTCTTTTGCAAAGCACTTTGAGACCTACCAATGAAAAGTAGTTTATAACACTTAGCTCTTATACAGTATTTCACACAATAATGCAAATACTGACAGGCCCTTAACTAATCCAGTTTCGGCAGGCCCCAAGGTCTGGGAAATAGGACCAGATTTAGAATTTGTACTTTTTATTCCAAAGTCAGACCAATATTAATTTCTGTGTAAAATGTATAGATTAATCTTTGTAGCAGAACTGCATATGACCTTAGATAAGTCGAGTCTACCATTTTGTGAGGTAATAAACACACCGTGGATTAAATGATGGGTGGGTGGGCAATTATTTCAGCTGGCGGGCCACTTAGCGAGTTTTGGTGAGCTGTTGAGGGCTGCATACACAAAAACTGTTAGAAGATATCATTTTAACAAAGTTTAGATAAAAAACAATTCATAGACTAAAATTCAAACATTTGCTATAACATTTTAATTTTATTTAAAAAATAATTTTTGTCCGGATTTATATTTTTTGAGTAGCGTAGTAGTGCAGCTTCCCTTGCCTGGCTGGGCACGTGATGTACAGGAGGAGGAGTTGCTGGAGGCAGGAGCTGAGCAGTACCCATCTGGGAAGCTGTGCGTGTTGGCCAGGACCAGAGCCATCAGTGGGCATGCAGCAGGTGCAGGTGGGACTGCAGTGTGGGCTGTTCTGGGCAGGAGCAGGCAGGGCTTGGCCCCACATGGACACTGCAGGGGCAGCGGCAAGGCAGATGTAAATCAACTGGCAGGCCAAATCTGGCCTGTGGACCATATTTTGCCCACCCCTGAATTAACCAGATCTCAAGACACTAAAGGTGAGCTAGAGAGAAGTAAACACCAAACTCAAGCTGTTTGTTAGAACAGGGTATGCACACTGCTCAGTCCAGGTGTGGTACTACTGTCAACCCTAAACACTCAAACACCGTGACTCAAGCCCCCCAAAAGCAGAAGCCTGACTTAAAATTGACTGGCTTGGGTACATATCGATGGCACCAGCTTAAGTGAAAGGATTCATAGTGGCTAGAACTGCTTCTAAGATTCACTGTATGGTTATTGAGTTAACTAAAGACTGATCAAGCAAATCTCCATGCCCTGAATAACAAAAGGTCATGATTAGACTTTGATGGACACTATGCTTAAGAAATAGCCATATTATCCTAATTTATTCAGAAACCTTAGGAAAAACACAAATCTAAGCATAAGCGAGTATACAGAATTGGTTTAGCAACTAATCTGAGTTCCCACAGTACTGAATAATTCCATTTTAATATAATGCTTTAATACTGCAGCTAACAAAACCTAAATATTCATGAAGACATACAGCCACACCTTTAAAATGACACTTACCATACAACATGGTAAGCGTCAATAAAATAACTAGAAATCTAGACAATTAATAATAAAGTTATTTATTGCCTTCTGCCTCCTGACTTCAGACTAATACAATGTTTGTCTCTACCAATGTTTGTGATTCTGTCTCTCCCTCTTTTTTTAAAGAAGTTTTTCTCTAGGTATAAAAGTAAAATGAACAGAGGGAAAAAAAACTATGCTTTCTTTTTATGTCCTACAAACTGCAGAAACCATGGATCACTATTTTTTCAGACAAAAATTTAATTTTTAAGTTAACTCTGTCCCTTGAGCAATTAATAAATTAGTTCCTATTAGATTTAAAATAAAAATAATCACACTTGGAACTTAAACCAAATTTCTACCAACTATGTAAAGATGAGAATAATATGAAACCCCCTGGAATTTAACATCTCTATTTGACTGCAGCATTTTAAAGTGATGTAAAAGACCAAGAGAAAAAGACAGATATATTAGGAAAGCAATACTGCTTTTTCCAACACCACATTGGCTGAAGTAGGAAGGTAAGAATGCACTTCAATGTTTTACTGGATCAGATCAGCCAAAATTATTTCAGAGAGCTTTGTACTGCACCAGTAGCTCTGGGTGCCTACTTTTGCACTGGTTCAGGAACAGTCTTTCCTTTTGCTATTTTTGTGTGTCTGATGAAAAGACCAAAATCAAATAATCCACATCCTCCACACCCCCTCCATAGAATCCTGTGCTTACAAGTTAAGGAGAAAAAGAAACACACTTAAAAACCATTCATCAAATGCTCAAGTACATTCAGGAATTAATGTCTATTTTAGAAAAGCTGTCGCATTCCTTGGTTCTTAAATTTAGCAAAAATAAATACAGTCACCACTTAATGTGGTTTAAATGGGTGTTTTCATAAGCAAAACTGGATTCATTAAATTATGATGCAGGCACAAAACTTACTTCTGGCAACTAACAAAAACATTCTTTTGCCCATTTAGGGGCCTAGCAATCTGCTTTATCTAAAATATTGTTTCTGATTTATGGACTATTTGGAATTCTACTACGTTTTTGTTGTCACACTAATCAGGATGCAAATTATACCAACTGCAATATTTTATTTACTATGCAGTGGAGGGGGAGGAAGGAGGGAATGGGAGTTCCCACACACACCTCCCCTGTTTCCTGATCTTGTCAAAGCTTCATTTGACTGCAAACAAGCTGTTCCTTAGCTAAACTGAGTTATCCCACATTAGGATTTTAAGTAAACAAGTAAGTATACAAAAATGCAGAAATTATAAATTAGGGCAGACAAATCTGTATCTAGACTCATGCCTGCAAAGAGCATTCTATCAATATAGTGAAATGCTAATCTCCTAATTAACAACCTAATTAGGTAATTATGGCTTTGCAGAGGGATGCCTAAATGAAATATGACAACATGGTCACCTCTTTATATGGCACCTGTGGGCCTTTTCAGCTGTCACTGCAAAGAGTGCAATATCAATTTGAACAGATGACAAAGTGTTGTCATTTTTCATTCTGATATTGTACTGAACGGTTTGGATAGAAGCAGTTTACAAAAGCAGCATATTGCCTGGCTTTTGCCTGATCTAAATATGTTCAAACACTTTGCTTAATTTTTAATGTCCATGATTATGCTGAATTTCTTATGTTGGCTACTGTCTAAGTATTATGGAACATGCACTCTAAAAGCACAAAGTGATAGTATCGTGGTATACTGATGGTATAAAATGAGACTATGCTTCCTTAAAGCATACGTATGTTAGAATTTAATCAAAAACAGCAAAACAAAGGGTACATTTGTTCACAATGGGATTAAAGACCACATTAATTTACAATATATATGCACACATTAGGACCCCGCCGGAAAAAAATACGTTCTAAAAGAATACGTCATTCCTATTACTGATGAACACTGTTCTGTAGATCCTGAGGAAGGACGGTTATGAGACAGTAAAACCGTGAGTGCATGTAATAGGACTTTGGGTAAACAGGTATTTTTTGCTCTATCATCTTTCACTCGAATGAACTGAAGGGTTACTTTTAACAACAGAAGGTACGACACATTTAGATGGAGAGATGGTGTTATGTAGACAAATCATCCTTAAAAAAGCAATATTTTGTATTCTTCCAAAGGCAGAGAGTTATGCAAAATGCTTTAAATACATCAATTAAGTCTCAGTGCTCCTGAGATTAATGTATCATATAACTATTTGCATAGGGGAAGCTGAGACACAAAGGGTGATGCAACTACAATGATAGCAAGTCGATGCAAAGAAAATAACAGGAGCTCAGAGTCCCGATTTCAATGCTTCAACTAGAACACAAGGCTAAATAAAACCAGATTTAAAAGTTATATACATAAACAAACATACACAGCAATGTGTTCATTTACATTATTTCTATAAATGGATTTATTTGCACTTTACTAGGGATTTTTAATTTTCTACCGCATTTACAGCCTTAAGTTGCTAGTGGGTATTTTGCACGTATTACAGTATTATTTATTTCCAGATAAGACTGTCATATATTACATGTCTATCTGCTAATAAATTTGCTACTTTAAATGCTTGTCCGTGGTGAAAGAGAGATGTCCCAGGCCCTCAGTAATACTCCAACTGCTTGAGCACCACACACAAAGCTGACAAGCCCTGGCCCTTCACATTCAGATCACTCCCCACATTCCTTGAGAGGTCTGCAGCAACCTCCCCCATTTTTCAGAAGCCATGTGGGGGTGGACTTGGTGGGCCCGAAGCCTGGATGGTACAAGTCCACAATTGGTGGAGGATGCTCATTGCCTGTCAAGATTTCCTCAGAAAGGTAACACCACCGTTCTGCAAAGCTCACTTCCTGGCAGGAATTTTCCTTAGGGAACTGCCCCCAGCAGCCCTGGCCAGAGGACAGAAGGCCAAGAGGCCCACACCTAATGCAGACCCTGAGCAACCCAGGATCCTACAGCCAAGGGCAGGCTCCACAGTTGACTCTGTGAGGGACAGAGAGGGTTTGCTACGCCCCTCCCTGCTTTGAGGGAGCAGAGAGTGGGGTGCAAGTTACATTCATTGCGAACTGGAGAGTGCTATGCTACGAGTCAGCATTTTTTAATTTTCAAATTGCTAATAAAGTTTCACATTTTACATAGAGGTTTATTCAGTTGCTCAGTTTCATGCTTAAAACGTCCACCTGCACTGAAAAAATGCACTCAAGGCCCTGACACTCCCTCCTCTGAGAACACCACAACCTCAAACAGAATCAGGCAGAAGGCAGGGCCTTAGAGTACAATACCTTTGGCTGCTGACAGATCTGAAAAATACCCCAAAACAAACCAGCACTCTACTGGAAGAGGAACTGCAACCCGGCTTACCCAGTGTCTGTAGAGACTGGGTGATGCAGCAGGGCTTTTGGCGAGTTTTAGCCAATTGAATCAGCTTTAGATAAAAGTGACAAAAAGCCCCACTGAAGCGTGTGATCTATACAGACGCTGGGCGAGATGGGTCCAACTAACATGATGCCTCTTCTGGGAATGTGCTGCACTCGGTGCAGGGGTGCACCAAGTTTAAAGTAAAAAGCAATCAGGACTTATGGTAGAGGTGATACCTTTTATTAGACCAACTAGATTTTTGCAAAAAAATAACAAATTCCTGCGCAGAGGAGCATCCCATCCATCTACCCCTCCATGAAACACCACAACCACCAAGAAATATGAACACAATCCACCCACTAAGAAACAACTTAGAGGCAAAAAGTTTAAAGTAAAGCACTGATGTCCATGTCTCCTCCCCCTCCCTCTCCCTCTGTAAGCAGTCTTACAGTCTAACAGCTTAGTCTGGAAGGTGCCCCCCTTCCCTATCTGATTTCAGAGTAACACAGCTAACTACCTTTCTCTAAGCAGACTCTCAGCCTCAGTCCTGTGGAGCGGAGAGCCCTACTCAGCCTTTAAACAACTGGGAAACCCGGATACTATCATTGTACTGACAAGGAACAATGGTAATAAGCTGATGGAGAATAGGTTTAGGTTAGAGATTAGGAGGCAATATTTTGCAGTTAGGGTGGCCAAAATCTGGAACCAACTTCCCAGGGAAGTGGTCCTCGCCCCTCCCTCAGGCAAATTCAAGAGGAGGTTGGACGATCACCTGTCTGGGGTCTTGTGAGCCCAGCATTCATTCCTGCCTGTGACAGGGGGTCAGGCTAGATGATCTGATCATGTTCCTCCTGACCCTAGCTACTATGATACTACAGGCTAGGCTAGGCAAGGAGCACACTACTGCTCTGTTAATACAGAATTTGAAATCTAGATCATTTTTCCTTAAGAATACTAAATTCCACAGATTTATTTTTATTTCTTTTTGCTACTGAGAAGATTTTTAATAAAAGCAAAAAATTAGCTCTAGATGTAAATAGGTTTATTGAAGTAAGTGTCAGGAAGTGTGTGTGTGTGTGTGTGTGTGTGTGTGTGTGTGCGCGCGCACACGCGCACGTGTCACCTATTGCGATTTTCTTACAATTTAGGCAGAACGCCCTGCCAGCAAAAGCACTTAAAAACAGCTTTTATAGTTTAGCTAATTTTTTTAAATTCAAAATTGCAGACAAAATTCAAAGTAGTTTCTCAGAGAAATCAAATGTTCAAAATATAGCTTGAATCAGTTAAAGTGCTCTGACCTCAGAAAAGCAAAGTAATCAGACTTTCCTATGAAAAAGTACCCCTAAATATTTAAGTTACAAATACCATCCCTTGCATATACTTTTACTGCAAATATGCACATCAGTCCTTAACGATTTGACTTCAGGACTGCACATCACTCCTTAAAGATCAGCTTCACGACTACCAATTGAGGTATATAACTATAGGAATGGGTCTGTTTCACAGTTACTGAAATTGAGGAGCTACAGCAGTGAAAATGGGTAGCTCTGGTCATTTCCAAGCCTTCCACTAGGTGCTCAAATGAGGCTTGCAGGGCTCCAGATATTTGGTGGCTAGCAGAGTTAACAGGCGTTCTCCTGCAGCCAAATTTCCAGGCCCATAGTGAGCCCCGGGGACCATATAACACAGCCCCAAGGCTGCACACAGATCCGGGTGTGCAGCACGGGATCCGGCCCGCAACCTGAGGGCCCTGCACTGCTGATCTGGCCCAGCAGGCCACAAGGCTGCAAACTGCTTCCCTTTTGTTTTTAGAGCAGTTGTGAAGAGTAGAAACAGTTACAAAGTAGACAGTTACAGGCAGTGAAATAAACCAGAGTGGTTTAGTTACAAAATAGACAGTGGGGCTGAAAAATACTGTGTGTGAAGCAACTTCTGTGCTGAATGGATACACAAAGATTGATGTTTGTTACTATGTAGGCAAAAGGGGACAAACTGGGACTGGCATCCTATCAGTCATCTCATGTTCATGTGAGCGAGGTACCCTTGTTTTGGTCTGTATCAACGGTAAGAGTGCATTCGTAGCCGCACACTGACATTTTGAGCTCTGTGAATCTATCCACGAATAACACTTACTGTACTTCTCCATGCAGCTGTTTTGCACATGTAATTAAATGGAATATGAAATCTGCCGTGTAAAAGGTAGGAAGGTTACCCCGACTGAATCCTGGCGTTTTTGTTCTCAGTATTGATTTTTCCCCCCCTTTAAAAATGAACATTTCCTGACAATTCACATGCTAGCAAGAATCAAGTTTCTTACATTGTTCCTCCTGCCACCCAAAGTTAAGCTTTCAATGACAGCTTGGGATTTTATTTTCTTTATTTGCATCGTCCACAGCATTTCTTCGGAAATGGGAACATGTTCCAAAGAAAGTATTTGAGAAATTGACAGGTTGCCTGGCTGCTGCTCTACAGCAAAGTTAAACCGAATACATTTTGGAAAAGAAAGACCGCAATCTCGTTTTTTTCTCCTCTTAACGGGCTCCGGCTCCCCGCGGCCGACCCGTTTCCATCCGAGGTGGAGATCTAGCACCTGGGACACGAAGCCAAACACAGACGAACAGATTCGAGCTCGTTCAACCATAGCTGCATCTTCATCCTCTTTGCCTTTGACTTTTCAAAGCTGCTCAGCAGTTTGGGCCCTACGTTTCTGAACTCAGCACGTTTTAGTTTTAAAAAAAGGGGGTGGGGGGGGAAACATTATCTTAAAAAACCGCACCACGGCAACACTTTCCAGATGCGCGTCCCACGACGCTGCAGCGAAAGCAGCGGGGCGACGAGGCGGCTGCACCGAGCGCAAAGCAAACAGCAGCGGGCAGCGGACCCGCCGCGCACGGTGGAGCTACTAGAGAAATGAACGCGCTGCTTTTTGTGTATTTCTTGTTTTCCAAAATCTGCCCGGCGGACACGGGCAGGGGAAGCCGCACTCTGTCCCGCTCAGGGCGCGCAGACGAGAGGACCGCGCCGCTGGGGTGGCGTAACGTGGTGCTGCACACCCAACGGTGGGAGGTCGTGGCACCGGCGCGGGCAGGAGAGCGGGCTGGCCTGCACGTGCCAGCCGGGGCGTGAAGTACCTCGCGCTGCCCCCCAACGACATCCCCTCTGCCCAGGCTGTGAGGGGGGGGCCCGGCCCCGCCCCGCCCCTGCTGCCAGCTCCGTGCGCGGGCTCCACCGCGGCCCCGCCGAGGAGCTCTGCGCACGAGGCCCACAGCGGCACAGACGCGGGGCAGGGGAAGATCCCCCCCACGTCCCGCCTCGGAATCCGCGGGGGCACTTACGGGCGCCGCCTGCCTCGTCCGGCCGGGCCGCTTCCGGGCCCGCAGGAGACGCCGCCGACACCGGGCTGAGGGAACTGGGAGCGCTGACCCGGAAGCGCACCCCCTGGCGGAAGTGGCGCCGCGCCCGCTCAGCGCGCAGGCGCCGAGGCCGGGCAGAGGGCGGGGCCGGCGGCTCGGCTCCGCGCAGGCGCAGTGGTGCGCCCGTCGGGGCCCGGCCTGGACGGGGCGGGTAGCTCGCTTCCTTCGCTGCGGGGCCGCCTCCATGGAGCCCCCTGCGTGGGAAAAGGCATCTAGGCCGCAGCTCAGGGCCGGGGGGTCTGTAGCTGGGTGATGTATAGGCACTACTCACTTAACGTGGGAGTTACCGTCTTGAAAAACACGACACGATGTGAAGCGAATCCAGTTCCATCGCAGTCGTCGCCCAAACAACGTTACAACCGAGTGTCGCCCGACCCTAAACGAGCGTGCTCGCTGATAGAGCACCGCATCGTGACAAGACGCCGTGAAGCGAAGAGCACCTGCAGATACGGGGGTGAACGAAGCACGAGGCTGACGTTGGCTTCCTTAGGAACCGATGCCAGCCTCGTCAGCGAGAGCAAAGCTCTGCGCTGAATGTTGGACGCCCCATCCTGTCCCGTCACGGCTAAGCCGAAGTACTGGGAGCCGAGCCTGGAGCTGCGGGCTGGCGGAAACCCATCCTGGCAAGACGGGCTGTCGTGTTCTGCGGGAGACGCACCTGCATTTCTGCCGCCTTCTATCCCCACGCGCAGTGTGGTCACCAGGATCTCTCTAGCCCGGCTCCAAGGGTCCCAAAGACCTGAGCTGCCACCACAGCTTCTGAAATGCTGCACGGCAGCCTTAGTCTAAAAGAAACAGAGCTGGAAAATAAATCATTTCTTTGTCCAGGAGTGTGGCTTCGTACACATTTGCAGTCTAACAACCAGCCACAGAATACCATGTATCCACTGATTTTGGGTACACGGTAATCTCCAAAATGTAGACACACATTTGTAGACACTGTTTCTGTTTATGGGTGGTTTTAGAATAAGAGTACCAGCAAGGACACTTTGAATCTTTCAAAAAAAAAAAAATCAGATTCAAAGTATGTGTTGTCAAGCTCAATGTCCAAGAATGTGTAATTAATAGTGTCTCCCGTAATATATACTGTGTTGCAATGGCGAGAACGGTTATCATAAATAAAAGGAGACATGGATAAATTTATAATTAAAAATGCATTAGAAATTACAAGCATAATTTATTTACTAATGTGTACTGGAATAAATTTTCTGTGTAATATTTTAAAATGTGGCATTAATAAATAATCGTAAGCATAAAGTGGTGTTTTGCATCTACATGTATTTTAATAAATATTAGAATTAGACATGCTACAAAATTCTAATAAAATTATTCAAATAAGAAAACCAAACTTAAAAGTATCACAAATGGCATCTGTTGGAATGAGACAAGCAAAGGTAACCATACTACAAGCTGTACTATATATATATATATATATATATATATTCTTCTATTTATATATATACTATATATATAAATAAATAAATAATATTCTTAAAATGTGAAAGTTTTCTTTAAAAATAGCTGCAAAGGAAATTTGTGTGTGTGTCACACACACACTCTATAAATATTATTTTAGAAGAGACAGCACTAGAACATTCCTGCAATTAACAGCTGCTGCAAGGCTGGGTCTGGGCTCCAGCTCCTACCCACTACAGTCTTCCTGTGTGACCTCTATCAATATCCATTTTTTATTTACTTATTTTACAATACCCAGCAAGCTTATGCTCTCTCCCTAGCTGATGAGCAAAGCAAATTCCACTTTAAGTCCTCTTTTACACTGTTTCTAACTTTGACAAAGCTTTATCAAACCTTGCAGAAAAATTCTCATTAGCATTCTCAACAAACAGTCATTTTCAGGCCCAATTATTTTTTTTCAAGCTCAAGTGTTTGAATTATAGGTCATTAAATGATTTGGATCTAATGGTCATTCTGGTATATTGCTGTCCTTCCAAACTTTCCACGTTATTAGAAGTTACTGAAAATACACACCTCAGCCCTATTAGAATAAAACGGGATGCATTTAAACAAAGATAATTTTTCAATAAATTATGCATCATTTCCATAATAAAGCTGAGGTGCTTTTGTCATGAACTAAGACCCCAGTGCTCTGTGTACTGTGTTATCAGAAACCAAGGGATGGTCAATGCCCCCAGCAGCTTAAAAGTCTTCCTATTGAAAACAAAAGATAAACGGAGGAGTTTAGGGAAACAATGGGACAATGCTGGCCAGCCTGGTAGAAAGTAGTATCAGCACATCAGCAGCCTAGCCATTGCCAAGGACGCCACAGCAAAAGTTTTAATATTTGAAGGAAAATAATGCAGTAACTTTGCAAATACTTACAGGGAGCTGTTTCCACGGGTGAGGGGGCAGCACAGGAGCAAGCAGGAAGCTGTTTGAAAATGAAATGAGTGGATAGTAGTGGCGTAATTGGCTAATTGGAGGCAGGAATCAAGATCTTGATAGTGCACAAAAGATGATAGATAAGGAAGGGAGAGGCTGTGAAGGGTATGGGAAGTGAAGACACTACTGCTTATCTTTCATGTGATGAAGAAGCCATTGGAGGGGAGCAGAGGGATGTCAAGGCCAAAGGAAAATAATTGTTACAAAAACATTCTGGATGAACATCAGTGGGATGAGACTGCATTCAAGTTTCGGCAATCAAGGGGAAGTCATGAGGACATGGGCGGAAGCATTAGTTGTGGGGAAGGACAGGAGAGGCCTAGAGATGTCTTACAGGAATCATCCGGAAGATTTCGGTACACAGTGGACGTGCAGATCGAGAGATGACACTCAGGTTACGGGCCTGGGCGACAGGCAAAACGACAGTCGTGTCAACTGTGCTGGAGAAGGGCGGCGAGGGGAGCTTGGGAGGAAGGTGAAGCCCTCTCTTTTGGCCATGGTGCCGGCCAGACACCTACAAAACACAGATGGAGCTGTTAGCTTGGACATGTTCCCTCCTATCTAAAGCCACCCTGTGACAAAGCACCCCTGAAACATTCAATATCATGCTGATGATCTGCAAGGTCCCTTCCAGCCCCTAACATCTATGAATCTACGTTGTACTGATGGCAGTCCCCACGCTCCCCAAGCCAGGGAGGCCTGGTTTGCGCACTGGTCACAAGTGACCCAGGCCCACTGTCTGCAAGGCCGCCATCGAACGGGTCGTTCCCCTTGTGCAGAAAAGGGCCTTCCAGCAGCCCCCAGTTTTGTTCTGTCCAGAGGGGCCAAACCGGCCTGGTTTTGGAGTCACGATCCCAAGAGGCTGTTTTCAGGAGCACAGTGGTGGCTTCAGAGCTGCGCAGGCCTCACCGGCAGTGCCGGATGTAGGCTTAAGCCACTTCAACTACAGCTTGGGGCCTCCCCATGCGAGGGGCCCCCAAATAAGAAAAAAATCTGGACATTTTCATTCTAATATGACAAAAATATACACAGATACGACTCCCCAGGTATTATTCATGTCACTGGCGACGCACAGGGGATGCACGCGGGTGCACGTGCACCCCCTGCGAAAAGGTGCTGCCACCCCCAGCGCCTCAGCGTCTGCGGGCAGTCCCATGATCGCCGCTGGCGCCGCCACACCCCCGCTGCCCACAGCCGTGCCCCCAGGTGCTGGCGCTCATGAGTCCCCTCACGATTCCAAGTGGGACACAGGCAAAAAATAATAATTGCAGAAAAACATCTTTCTTTTTTCGTTAGGCCACCTCTCAGTGGGTGCGAGGTGTCGATTCCCGCCTCCCGAATCACCACGTGAGGATGCCGAGGGCACCCACGAGTGGCTCCAAGCCCGGGTGGGGGGACCTCATCCGGTGCCTAGCGGAAGCCGGGCCGCCGGCGCGTTGCCATGGAGAGGGAGGAGGCGGGGCCGGCGCTGCCACGTGACCATTCGAACGCGCCAATCCGAAGTTCGGCGGGGCGGGCCGAGGGGCGGGGCGCGGCCCCGCGCGCTCCCACTGGCCCGCGCGCCGCCCTCCCATTGGCCGTGGGTGGCGGGGTCGCTCCGCCGGCGCGCGGGGCCCGGCCGGCCGGGCAGGCGGGCGGGCGGCGGGTGACCCCGGCGGCGTCCCGTCCCGCGGCCCCCATTGGAGGGGCGTGTCCGGGGGGCGGGGCGTGCGCGGGGTCAGGGGCGGGGCGTGCGCGGCGCGGAGCTGGCGCGGCGCTCGCCTCCTCACAGGGTGACACGTCTGCGGGTGAGTGAGTGGCGTTGGCAGCCTGTCAATCCCTCACCGGAGCGGCCATCAAACAACATAAAACACACACAGTCACCGGCCGCCGCCTCATAAATTCCCGCTGCCGGATATTTTTGCACAGTGCTTTGCCGAGAGTCGTGTCATTAATTTTTTTTTCCCCCCCCCCTCCTCCTCTCCCTTCTCTCCTCTCGACCTCCCCTGCTTTTATTATTATTATTATTATTATTATTGCTATTTTTCTTCCTCACAACTTCAAACTTTTGAGGTGTTTTTCCTCATTTTTCCGGGGTTTTTGTTGTTGTCGAGCCCCTCAGCACACACCACTCCCGGTCGGGCGGGGGGGAGGGGGGCAACTCATTCCCCTAATAATTTTTTTTTTTAATTTTCTCCCCCCCCCTTTTTTTTTTTAATTTTCTGCCCCCCACACACTTTTTTTAATTTTTTTTTTTTTTTACTGTTTTGTCGGCTTTTTTTTTTAATTGTTATTTTGTGGCGGGGCGGGGGCGGGGGGGCTCCGGGATTGTTTTGTTTCCTCCTCGCTGGGTTTTTTTTTTAATTTCCGATTTCTCTCCCCGTGTGTGCGTGTGTTGTTCGGGCCGAGAAGCACCGGGCGCTCGCTCTTCTTTCCGGACCAAAGCCCCGGCAACAAAAAGGCAGCAGGGAACAAGCCAAGCGGTGGAGGAAGATTTTCTCTTTTTCTCCTTCCTTTCCCCCCCCCGCCCCCCGTTTTGTTTTTTGTTTTTTTTCCCGCCCCCCCACCCGGACACGCGAACTGCGAGGAAAGCTGCTCAAGTGCTCGGTGCCCGCCGCAAACATGCTGGCGATGATGATGATGAAGGAAGATTGTAACTAGAGAAGAGGGTGATTTACTGCGCGGGGAAGGAGCGGAGCGTGGAATAAACAACCGAGATCCGGGCAAAGCCCAAATACTGATTTTTGTTTTTTTTATTATTATTATTTTTCTTCACCTATCTAGATTTTATTTTTTTTTTTAATTTTTTTTCTCCCGCCAGGAACTGCCGCTGCCTGCCAGAGCCAGAGATTTATTTGCCTTTTCTTTTGGAGGCAGCAGCTCCTTGCTCGCTCGCCCGGCTCGTGCTCCGCTCCGCCGCCGCTCGCCCGCCCGGGCTGCGGGAGGAGCATGGATGATCAGTCCAGGATGCTGCAGACTCTGGCCGGGGTGAACCTGGCCGGCCACTCGGTGCAGGGGGGCATGGCTCTGCCTCCTCCCCACGGACACGAAGGGGCAGACGGCGACGGCAGGAAGCAGGACATCGGAGACATCCTCCATCAGATCATGACCATCACTGACCAAAGCCTGGATGAGGCACAAGCAAAGTTGGTTTCGTCTAATTAAACCTTCTCTTTTTTTTTTTTTTTCTTTTTTTTTTCTCTGTGTGTGTGTGTGTGGTTTTTGTTTCTCTGCGGAGTCTCACCATTAGAGCAACTTCTTAATACTGTGGGAGAAATGCAAAGCAGCAAAGGCAGAGCCCAAGTTGCTATTCATTTGGGGGTTTTTTTAAATCGCTAGATCTATCACTTCGCGATGCTCATCCCATCCCTCTCCTCCATTTGACCGCACTACCGCTCTCGCTGCGATAGTCCCATTTCACCGCCGTGCCTTGGGGCGCTCCCCGCCTGCCCCCCTGGCGCACCCCCGTCCCGGAGCGGCTGCCAAAATCGGTCTGTGCTCCGGGAGGCTTCGCTTGCTTGCTAAGAAGTGTAACTTTCTTTCCTCCCCTCCTGCCCCCGAAGTGGCGGCAGATGAATTGCGAAGCTGACAAGATATTGCTGCAGGGGGAAAACCCTCAATGTTTCCAATCACAGTAAATACAAAACAAAGAAGGCGAAGTCTGGAAGTCCCGTCCCCCCCCCTCCCCCCCCCCCCCAATAAATCAGGTGCAATGTAGCGGCATGGAAAGGGCTGCAGACAGGCGGTGACGGATGCACATGGCATCGCGGGGCATTTGCACACAGCTGATGCGATGCCCAGAAGCGGGCCGGGCCGGGCCGGGCCGGGCAGCAGAGGGGCGCCCCCCCCCCCCCGTTCCCTGCGCCCCTTGTCCCCGAGGTCAAACCCCGGCTCGCTTCCTCTCCCCCGGATGGTTGGTACTTTGCACCCGCCTCGGGCCAAGCTGCCGCCGCTGCCCCGGCCCGAGCCCCCGGGGCGCCAGCCCGCACGAGCCTGACTCCCCGCCGCCTTGCAGGGCGCGGGGCAGCGTGGCAATTCAAGCATTTTCTTGCAGAAAGGCGCCATATTCTCAATAGCTGGTGCTAACCCGTGTGTTTTGTGTTGTCTGTTTTGCAGAAAGCATGCACTGAACTGCCACAGGATGAAGCCTGCTCTGTTCAGTGTCCTGTGTGAAATCAAAGAGAAAACAGGTAAGAGCCCAGGCGGGCCGCGGCTCTGCCCAGCCGAGCAGCGCGGGGCTCTCCTCCGGCTCGGGCTGCTCGGGGCACCGCAGCCATCTTTGATCATTGCCTCCTTCCCTGCTTCTCATCCCGGGGAGGGGAGGGGAGAGGAGAGGAGAGGAGGGGAGGGGGGCTGCCATAAATCTGCAGCAAATTTTACAATTCATAATCCCGATGTAAAATGAAATGTAGATGAAAATGATCGTGTGTCACCGTCCGCAGAGTCCATTCCCCCTCTGGCTGCAATCAGGGAAGGAGCAGAGCAGCTGCCTTGTTTGTGTGGCAGCTTCTTAAAGGAGCGATGGGAGCTCGCAGAAGCCAATTGCAGAGTGAGAGCAAGGGAGCAGCCTGGCCGGCAACTTTCTCTTTGACTCGGGTCACCTTCTCGTGGAGCCCTGCAATTAGCGCAGGATCTGCCATAGGACACAGCCCTGACCAGGCAGGAAATGGGCTGGAGCCTTCCGAGTTGCTCAGGGACCTGCATGTGTCTCTAGAAATGTGTGCACAAATATATGCGTACCCAGGCGTACGTTCCTGCGTATTATGACAAAAGATTTTCGCATCTTTATTCTGGAAGCGTTACCTCTTTTTGCCTTTTTGCCCATGGAACATGCTATCCATGTCCTGTCTGCAAACAGAAATCTGGCTGGCTTGCTTAGCAAACAAAAAAAGGAAGATATAAAAGAAACGGAAGTTTTCTGAATAGTGGATTTCAGCAGTAGGGAATAGTGAAAGGAGGAGATGGGGTTAATACCACGAAGTTGTGTATATTTATAGTACTTGGGATTTACAGCTGTGGGATGGCCAAAGTACATCCCATTTTAAAAGGATGCTGTTTTTAGAAGTCTAGTTATTGAGCTTGTGCCACACATTCAAATGTGTTAGCGGCTTAACCTAGGTAAATGATGTTTCTGCTATGACACCAACACCTAATGCTTATATAGTGCTTTTATTCTTCAAAGCACTTCACAAACATTTACCATGTATGCGATTCAAAAACACTTTATTCCTATAATACAGAACATGCAAAGGGGACCAGTAAACTTTGTCAGCATTGATATGTCTGAATATACCGTTGGCTCTGGACGCATCTGATTTGAAGAGAAAACCTAACAAAAACTAAAACACTCTGATGCTGAGGACTTGAGAGTATTAAAGATTAGACTGTTTAAGGGTGAAGTTAAGAAGCGGTGGCAAAAGTGGTGAATGCTGTATGCCAATATTTGCTTGTAGTGACAACAGCAAAGCCTTTATTCTTTTTTATGAAGTCATATTTTAAGCACCAGATCTTTTTTCTCAGCAATGCTGACAAACTAATTTCCCTATGCTATATGAAGAAGGCACACTAATAAATGCCTCCTGGTGTTTGGAGGGTTGTAGTAATTTTTGTGTTCTTTGACACCATTGATTTGGCATGGGGAAAATTAATAATTTCTTAGAAAGGAGGATTTGGCAAAGTATGGTATGTTCTTTCGTGAGAAGCAAAAAAAAATTGCTTATGGCCTAAGTTCAAACAAAATGGTAGGCTAGATTTTTAGTTACATCTGGAATTAAATTATAGTCCTTTTAATTGCAGATTGACGACAAAAAATGTATGTGACTATGAAATAAGACATCAAACATTAAATCACAGGGAATCTTAGCTCAGGAGCCTAAAAATGCATAGTTCTCAGTAAATTATGTTGCTTAACGTCCAAGGGTTTCCTTTCTATCAGGGCTCCACTTCAGTTTTTGCTGACAGCTAAGCACTAGGGTATTGACTGTGTTGTGAATATTAAGATTGATTCTGCTTTATATTGCATTATATTACTATGGATAAGGGGAATAATTCCCCCCATACACACACATTTCGCCTTGATTACTGTTCAGATCCCTTCTTCCCTTGTTCAGTTTGTATTTGTGTTCTTGCCTTTCTCTAAAGTTTTTGCCCAGACAGCTCCAGAGCTAACTAAGCAACCTGCCCCTGGTGTTTAGACATTTTGCAGCAGGCAGATTTCAATTAAGAAGGCAGGCGTAGGTCCTGCGATCACTTATTTGCACAGGGCTTAGCTTCACTGTTTTGAAAGAAAAGTATAGTCCACCACATGTCAGAGGTGAGTTGAGAAGAAAAAACAAGTCTTTTCAGAGACAGGGATTACTGGCAGAGGGGGTTTGGTGAGGCCTTTGCTGCTTCAGAAGCAAGAAGGAAACGGACAAGGGAAGAGATTTTGCGATTTTAAATGTTTTGGGGTATTTCAATGATAACTTGTAAGTTGAGATCCTGCTTTTGTGTCCCGACTAGTGGAGCCAAGTTTGCAAGTTATCTCTTTTGTAAAATAGCTAAGAACCAACAAAGAGTGAAGGCGTCTGTCTGGCCAAAGGCGAGATCCTGCCAGCCCCAGCAACACGGGAGGGATAGGATTAATGCACTGAGTGATTGATGGAGATGAATCCACCCCCTCTAAAACTGTTCCCATAGGGGGACATTCACTCAGGATCTCCTAGTTGAGATGAAATGGCTGTATAGACTTCAGTAAGTGTTACCAACGCAAAGCAAATGTGGAAGCAAAATCTAGCATATTTTCTCTCATCTGTATCCATGAGAAACAGTGCAAATAGTCATTTGTTTCCAAAGACTTCTGAACTTGTAGGGTTAACAGCTTGGGATGCAGTTAGAAGGGTTTTTTTCTCCTCCAGTTTGTCTTCACTGGATTTTACTCTAGATAATCTAGTTTAGCTGCAACTGGAATGTGTTTCTGTATTTAATTCTTCATCATCTGAGGCAAAGTGTACCTTGGTGCTAGTAACAGGAATTACGATGATGACTTTATCAGAACCGAGTTTAAAAGAGAGTATCTTGCCCATGCATAAAGTGTAATATCAATCACTTTTCCTGAAATAAGTAATGCAACCACAAGTTACTTTTTGTGTTTACTTGCATTCATTTCCAATACTCCACTAGTGTTCAGTGCAGCCAGGGAGGACTTTCTTATTTCAGTAGATGGAGAATGTTTGCTGGAGTCCCCATTTTCAGGTGAGGCAAACATATCAGATCCCCTACACATTTCCCTCCAGGGTTAGTGGATGCATTATATTTATTAAAGGTTTTCTCTTTTACTCAAGGATGAGGAACTGAAGAGGGGTTGTATTTTTTTTCAGTGAGGTATTTCTTGCGTTTAAAGGAATTCACCAGCTGTACAAAATCTAACCTGTAATTTATTTTGAAGTTTAAAAATAGTGTTTGCTAAACTATCGCTTTTTCTTAAGTATTGATATACCCAGATCCCCTTTCCTAGAGACAACCACCGGGTACCAGGGTTTTTCATAAAGATAGCTAACTGCCACTTATTTAGTTACAACAAAGAAAAATGAGCCCCAAAGTTTTCCTGAAGTCATTTTAGTAAAATATGGAAATAAGAAAGATCACTCAGTCTAGCAACTCCCTTATATTAGATTTTTATCTGTGTCTCTTCCATTAACGTTACTTTAAAACCTTTAGTAGTACTTTTAATGCAGAGTCACATCTGTTGCATACCTTGGCATTAATCTGTCTTTTTGTCTGCCTACCAATAGATAACAAATACTCATGCACGCATGTGGTTTTTTGTATGTCCATTATTTACTTTATTTAGAAAAACCCTTAGATTCACAGTTTGATTTCCTCTACACTCCAGTACATTTCTGTACCTGAAGTACTAGGTTTACTCATGCTGATGCAAATGAAAATATATTAATTCTTATGGTCTTAAATTGGTTAGGGAATTGCAGTTATTTCCCAGTGGAACGTTGTGTTATTGAGTTCTGGACTGGACTGGTAGATAATCTGTAACATCATGTTTTCTTGACTTCATTTTTTAAAAATTTGATGTTTTAAAAAAAGATCCAACCCAAACAATGACAGCTGCCAACCAAACCCTAATTTACTGTCACCACAAACCCTAAATAGCATTCATTTACTAGTAATGCCTAATGGCATACATGATGGTTTGCCAGATTTGTGGCCTTTGTGAGGCATATAAGCAGGACTGACTTGGGAAGATCATAAAACTTAATGAACTTCTCGACTGCAGGAGGTGTCCGCAGGGGAAGAGAAAGCCCTGCTTGGCTGGTTGGGCTGGTTGAACTATTTTTTATGTCTAAAGAGAGAGGAAGAAAATGATCATTAAAGATGTTCTGCCCTCGTGCAGAGTTTTATTTCATAGAGTGAAAAAATTTAGATGTGAAAAACAGATGAAGAGTGAAGTTAACCATGAGATTAATTTCTTGCTGTTTGCCATGTAAGCTAGAAACCTTTTTTTTTTTTATTGCTACAGCTAAAACCAGCCATAGAATGCCACTCTAATGATTAAAGAGCTAGATCATGTCCTCACTCCTAGCATAACTCCCTAGTGAGGTGTGTGTCCCAACTCTGAGGCTTTTATGAGCACCCCTGGTCAGTATGTTGTGAAATCCTTAAACTACCCATTAGGTAACCAGCATTCGAAAGACCTACAGTCCCTCCCTCCCTCCATCTATCCCCCTGCTTGCAGTAAGAATATGAAAATATGAATCCCTTTCTCATTTGGAGTAGGTTATTTTTAACCTGGATTACCAGGTTGTTTCCTTACGTTATATTAATTTCAATTTTTCAGTGTTTGCAAACTATCACGTCATGTCAACAATTTGCAATACAATGAAACAATCTTTAACTGAACTTTGAAGGATAAATAATGTGAAACAGTGAAATGACATAATTCTAATTTATAGATTGTAGCTATTTTTAACTATGAATTCTGATGCTGTTCTTATTAAATTGAGCTATTTTTAAGTATATATTAACATTCAATACCGATGTTCTTGTAAAGATGCTTGTCTAATTTTTAATTTACCTGGACTAGAACAGAAAATAGTGTGTATTAAAAAATCTCCATCTTTATTTAGGATTGCTTACTCTTTGTTTTAATTTTCATGTGGTTTTAACATTTAGATTTTTAAAATAATAATAAACTAAAATCTTGAATGATATAGTCAAAAATTGACATTAAACATATTCCAAGTGATTAAAATGTTAAGCGAGTTTCACCACCCTAATGGTAATGACATCACTTTTCTTCATAAACGTTTTACTAGTAAAAATTAAATTGAATGAAGTATATGATTGTCAGTTTGTCATCTGTTTCAAGCATGCATTTAGAGAGAGAAAATACTATCTCCATGGTGGTGCTTTAAAAGTGAGATTTTTCTGGGTTTTTTGGCTAAGAAAATAGGGCAGTTCTTGTGGTTGTTTTCAGCCACACAAAAAAATGCATTACATTATGTCTTAGAAGACCTGTTACTACATACTACCTTTATGCCATGCCATTTTAGTGCTCCTTGATATATTTAAATAACAAGCTGCAACTTGATTACAGGGTTCCCTGTTTCCAGACCATTTTTTTTGCCCTCCATATAACATAAAATTAGACTTGGTTGTCAATACTAACCAAGTAGGAGCAGGTAATTCTTTTATTTTCTGCCTCATTTTTAGTGGGCTTAATTTTATTCTTAAATTTGAAACAGGCTTGCTTACTTGTAAATATTTTTAGATGATTGTGAGCTACCCTACCACCTGGTTTATATCATGATGTTTATTGTAACAAATCATTTTTGCCAATTCAAGAATAAATTAATATAATGGTAGGTAATGATGCAAGCTAGACCATCCTTTATTTTACAGATTTAATAGATTTGTCTGCTCAATTCCTTCAGCTTTCAATGAAAGAAACAAACTTCCATGATATGGATATTATACTATCTGTATTCAATTTAAATATTGATTTGTGTGAAACATTATTGTAATGATATTTGCAGTCAAGCTTAGACAAATATATTCCGAATTAAACGGATTCTAAATATAATAAAAATTAAATATCTGTGCAATGTATGTTAATGGTAACATAGGAAAGTGAAATAGTTCCGTTCGTATTTATTTTTATATCGTTAGAGTATTTTACAGTTCTGAGTCATATATGTGATGCTTGGCTGAATATGTTTAAGAATTAATACTAATTTTGCATGCTAGTAAGTCAGAATAAATAGAGATTCCGAGGGAAGTTTTCCTCTTCTTGTATAATTGATGGAATTAGATGTAGTTGTTTGTATTCTATGAATTGACACCATGAGAAGAATGCTTTGTTTGTTTTCTCAGCAGTCATGTTTAATGCTATTCGCTTATCAAGGTGATCAGCATGGTTCAGATAACACATGCCTGACACAGCCTGCCTTTTTTCACCATCATGTTGACCTTTTGTCACATTTGCTTTTCTCTGGTAGGCAGTTCGTGTCTTTAAGTATGAATGGAGTAAATAATTCACATCAATATTTAATATAAATTATTAAAGTTTCTGTCAGCTCTTATAGTCCCTGCTTTTATAAAGTTAGAGTACTTCATCAACCAAACTGATGAATTAGGCTTTTCAGCCGGACTGTAGAGCTATTCTGCAGTGTTATCTTTACAGCATGAGTAAACAAACAGGGGAGTTGCATGTGAGGGGAAATAAAGCTGGATGCTTAAGTATTTTTTTTTTTTCAATAGCAAGTATGCACATTTTAGAAAGGTGGAAAATGCTACATAAATATCTGTAGCAATTTAATTTATTTCCCCAGAACTTTATTCTTATTATTTGTATACCATAAGTAGAAACATCAAACACCAGCTAACCTGACATTTTCTTCCTCTCCTTGTCATTAGCCTTACATATGAGCTTATACTCTCTCCATAGGTTTAGAGGTTTAGATTATGCTTACTAGCCTGCTTTTTTTTCCTTTTGTAGCTTAGTTTTTAAAGACTCTTCTGTAGATGATTGAAATGATTACATTTTTTATCTCTTCAATCCTCAGTTATTAATTATGGCATATATTTTGCAAACTAAATGACCTATGATTGAAAACAGACAATGAATTTTTGTTTGAAGAAAAAAAGGATCATTGGCTGATGGAGCATCTATTGCAATGTTTATTTATTGCATGCAGAAGGAGTTTGATAAAAAGAACCTATGTTGCACACAATCATATGCACAGACTCATTACGTATTTATTTTTCTTTTATCTCGTTTGTGTTTTTTAATTTTAATTCCTTTGTTTAAGAGAAATCCAACTTCAGTTTGTTCAGTCATTAAATTGTTCTAGCAATGCTGTCTAAGAATTACTGAACAATGCGGGTTCTACAATACAACAAATCAATCATTTTGGGGGGTGTTCTCTATTATGTGTTTACAGGTCAAAACCTTTTGTATATTTATATCATGCATCAACTTTTAAAGCTAATCTGTGAGTCCGCATTGTCCAGCAGGTGGCTTTTTCATGTATGATTTAATTTTTAATAATTTATTACAGGTAAAAAATAACATTTCCTTGCATTAAAAAAAGGCTGGAAAGCATAACAGTTGGGCAGTATACGTTTACATTTATGACAGAGCCAATGAAAGCATCTAGATATATTCAGCTACATAATCTAAATTAAGATTCTAAACAGGCATTACAGATGCTGGTAACTTTGGCAATTATCATTTTGTTTGGTGAACAGTAGTAAAACAGTGTGCGGTAAAAGTGTTTAGAGAGAGAGGATAAATAAATTGAACAGTTTTGCAATGCAAAGTGGTTTGTGGTGTTTTTGAGGATTTCTTGGCTCTTGCTTAACTGCTATTGTGAAGCCTGGAGCAGATTTTCCCATTGCTAATGCCCTAGAAGTATTAATTCACTTTGATATGCTAATTAGAGGGCATTATGCAAGAAATGAGATTAAGTGGCAGCATGAAGCCATTTGCCTGTCAGTAAATTGAGAGCTTTAGCATCAGGAGGAGCTTTGTTTTTTCTGAGTTTCTCTTGGTTTTGCATATAAATAAAATTGATTGAAAGGTCTAGAGAAGCTTCTAGAACATTGGTGGTTCTTTTTCTCCTATGATTATTTAAACTTCATGTTAAAGGCTTTCTCTGAATATTAATTGATCTAATGGGAGATACTGAACATGAAGTATTTCATTGTGTTCTCAGTTACTGTACCTTAACAAAAGGAAAGTATTCGAATTCTTTGTGTCGTCTGATTTCTGTGGCATTTTTTTCAGATACACCTCGCAGCTTTGTATTGTAAACTCTTATCAGTCCTAAATGTTCCTGGGCTGAGCAGTAAGCATGCGTGGCGATGTGCTTGCCAGTTTTACTTTTTGAGATTTGCGTGAGGGCCTGAGCCACCGAAGTCAATGGTAGGTGTGGATACTTGGGAAATCAAGCCTGGAGCTTTTATCATCCCCATGCAGTTCCAGGGTTCCTCATGATTTCTTATGTAAATCGGAGAGAGATTTTGGTTCGTTTAGGAAGGGAGGAGTTGTAGCATTGGCCATAGATTTTATTCAACTGCCAGAAACCATGTTAAAGTAACATTAAGGGATTGACTTGAAGCCATCAGAGCAACGAAATTCTGAGTTAATGCTTAAACTCTGCCCTTTTCTCAACCCATTGAACCTATTTATTAGAGCATATATGATATGTAAGATCACTGTGCTGAGATCCCTGCAGTATTAAGGCACTGTAGGATGAGGCAAAGATAAGAGTTTCTGATTTACCTCTAAATTTCCTGGCTTTTGTGGTTTTGATTCAGCCTCTAGTGTCACTTTAATATAGTCTTGTGGTTCAATTTCTTCTTTATATAGTAATATACAAAAATATCAGAGAAGTAATACAGGGAAGGGAAAAAAATATTTAAAAATATAAAGCAAAAAACCCCCAAACAAACAAAAAAGACCCTCCAGCCTGCTCTCTGTCACTGCTTGTAGGATATGAGGTTTTGTATATGCTCACTGGACACCCCTCCTCTACAGATTATTACCTCTAAGCCCATTAGGGGTTAGTCTCAGAATGATGATGACTGTGATGAGCCTCTTTAGTCAACCACCCCCTCCCCTAAAAGAAAATAAAAATCGGAAGATCTTGTCATGGTGGCAGGTCACACCACGTGCAAGCGAGACCACTGATTCTGGCAGCTGAATTCTATCACTGCAGGGGAATCCTTAACATGAAAAACATAAGACACAATAAGCCACAGTGACTTCCTGAGAGCCATGGGGATTATCAAATCAAGGCAGCCGGCATGCATGCGCAGTGTGGGGTCTGCGACCAAGGCTAACTTCCATGAATGTAAACGGAAGTTACAAGCCTGCTGCAGAGGGAAGAACATACCCAGCTCTCCAGTTTTGGTTAGAAGTTGTTCCCATTTCACCACATTGACTGCCTTCCTTAATGAAATGCTTGGTTATTTTTACTTCCCCTGATACTGTGCTAGGAATTCTTAACCTGAAAACTTTAGTTACAACGTGAAACCGTTCTGGCGGGAGATAGGAGCAAAATAGTATCTGAAGCTACAAAACCAAGTAGCAGCAGCAGCTACAGACTATCCAGGGAAAGGGCTAACAATGGGAAACTCTTGCAGACCAACTGAATCCGGCATGTGGAACACACAGGACTGGGAGCGGGGAGCTCCTGGGTGGAAATCATGGCCCTGCTCCCAGTGAAAACTTTCACTGGTTTCAGTGGGAATGACACCAGGCCCTGACATGGCCAAGTCGCTCGTTGTCTGGGCAAAATCCTAGCCCACTGATGTTAATGAGAGTTTGGGTATTGATTCCAGTAGGTCTGGGACGTCACACCTGTGCCTCAGTTTTCCTGTCTTTACAATTGGGTTATGATCATTCAACCACCTTGGACTGTTGCAAGGCTTCATTAACTGCTTATACTACACACTGAAGTTGCACCGTGTTGCACAAGCATTAAGTATAATAAAAAAAATGATATAAATATTGCCTGTAAAGATATATAAGTAATGACCCATCAGAACAGTTTCTAGTGGACATTATCATTTAGGCAAACTGTAAATCAAGTGATGTCCCACCTGTTGAAGAATAACCAAATTAAGCTTTTCTTGGATGTTCTGCTTTTCTGTGTGTTAATTGAGGGTGACAGTATTTTGAATTCATGGGTAGGCCTATCAGGCCTGTAGCACAATTAAAATAGAGTCCTGATTTTATTTCATTTAGTGAAAAAGAAACCCCTTGCTCACAACTGACAAAGATTGATGTGTTACTTTGAAGATGATTGTTCACAGATACCGTTACACAATTGGCAGGGTATTTAAAGCACTGATTACAAATGTTTGTTGATTAAAGGAGGAAGTGTGCTTTTAGTGAATATCTGTAATTGCACTAAATAATGCTGAAATGTTTGCTTATTTTCTTTTATGTTAGGTCCTGGTGGCATGATTAACTGTCACTAGTAAGAACAAGTTACAGTAGATTGTGCAATGATTCTTATTTGACTTCAAGGATATATTTATTACCATTTTTGAACAAATTATACTAACATGAAAAGTTGTGGAAATGATTGTGCACTAGATAAGGTGATACATTACAGGAGTGGTTGGGTTTATGGAGCTTTATGCCGAGGTTCTCTCAAAAATTATAGCACAGTCCTGTCACTATAAAACCCAGTGATACAGTTGGTAATAACATGCAGTGGAGGTATTTTTAGGTTTTCACTTGTTATTCAAATGGAGTGGGAACGATCAGTTTTTCTACCTCATATTTCTTTCCTTTGTTGCATTTTTTTTAAAGCAAAGCAGGAAATTTCTTGGGGTCTTTAGTCACAGTACTGACCACAGGATTGGGTCCTCTGGCTGAAACCCTTGTCCCTAAGACATCAGTGAGCGCTTTTACCAAGAGCTTGGTGTTGGCAGGATACGGGCAGTTAGGTGAGATTTGCCCAGTGCTGAGACCCCAAACAAGCCCTTTGGCCATTAGAGGCAGAGCTGGTGCACAGGCCTTGCTTGGGTCCACTGCACAGGGGGGAATTTCACCCTCAGTGAGCAGCCGGGAATTTTTGTGAATTATTTCTTACTTCCTCTCCACTTGTTAGAGCTGTGGCGTGATATCGATATGATGCTTGGGAACGTATTGACTTGTTGGTTCTTGACCTTTTGACTGTGACCAAGTATAGAAATTGAATGTCTGAAAATTAAATGATAGACTCTATATACATAAATTCTTGGATGTCAGTGTAGTACACGAACTAATTTTGGTTTACCTAAATTTATGGCATTTTGTGTTCAATAAAGGAAATATTTCTTCCTTTCAATATACCGAGAGTCTAATAATATTGTAGTTGCTAGCACTAAACAAATCAATTTCCTTTTACTGACTGATTATCATAACAGCTGCTGTTTAATCACCGGGATTGTTATGTAACTTCCAAATCTCTAATATTTCGGAAAGAAACGGGCATTCTTGTCTTGCAGCTGTAACGCTGCCATGCCCCTGTTGTTGCACTGGCAAGTTTTTGTCAACAGAGAGAGAAAAGTAGCAGTGCAGGGGTGTTGGTTGCAGCCGTGTTGGTCTAAGGACACAGGCAGGCCAGGTTTTTTGGGTAACTGTGCGCTGTTTTATTGGACCAAGGTTCTTTGGGTAAAGGCGAGATTTTTTATTATTCCTAAATAATTGGGGGAAACGTTCCTTGCAAGCTTTTGGGCACAAAAAAGGAAGGGTGTCTGTGCTCAAAAGCTTGCAAAGAGCCATTTCTCCAAGTCTTTAGTCCGTCTAATGAAAGATCTCGCCTTTACCCAAAAAGCCTTGTCTGCGAGCAGTACAGGGACATTTCTTGGACGGTGGGAAGCGGCTAAGCACAGCCCCCGGTTGAAAAGAAACAGCCCAAACCTCCCCGCATAGCCCTTGCCCTTCCTTGCCTCCAAGCAGGCCTGCTTGCAAGCATGCCGGACCGGAGCTGGAGAGATGCCGGGTCCCGAAGGGGCTGCACGGACCCGCGGCGCCGCCGCGTTGCGGTGCTGGGGCCCCCGGTCCGCGCCTGCGAGCGCCGCTCCTAATTGTTTTCCACCCATCAGTTATGCAAATGAGCTTTTATGGCAACTGGCATAACAATTAGCATCCTCCAGCAATATTTTAGCAGGTTAATTGCAAAATTTCGAAATGGTACATCTGACTTGTTAATTAGGCATGACAGAGGTGCGGGGAGAGCTATCCCGGGGCTGCGCGGCGTGCAAGGAGCCAGGATGGATGGAGGAGGAGGCGGCGGCAGCCAGGGAGGCAGGGAGCCGCGCCCGGCCCGGCCCGGCCCGGCCCGGCCCCGCGGAGCTGTGCGGGGCTCGGCCGGCTGCGGGGAGCCGCACAAAGAGCAGCCTCTCCCTGCCTTCTTCCTTCCTTCCCGCACACGCGAGACCCTGCTAATATTTCCCATTTTCTTGTGACATGTGGATATGGAGTAAGTGCCATTTATGATATGTTGTCATCAATAATTTTGTCACAGAGAATAAAAGCCTTTAAACTCATCCACCCACTGGAACGTTTTATCATATTTATTTTAAGAGAGATGAAATTAGCAGAACAATTGAGCTCTTTGTATGTGGGAGATGCAAATGTAAGGGAATATTTACCTTTAATGAAGGGCAACATAAATATCTCGGTATCAATAAATTACGCAGGGGTAGAGTATTCCACAGGCACCTAATAAATACTTCTTGTTTTTTCCAGATCCTTGAACTGCATTCTTTTTAGCACGGGTTAATTTACAATCGGGAGTGAAATTAAATATCCGTTAACTTTTTAAAAAATGATCTATGGCAATGGAAAATATTGTATTTTGAACAGGAGGGAAACACCTTTCCAAATCATTCCACCTACTGATGAAAAATGCTCACTTAATCGTATTCAACAGTTTAAGGAAGAGTTTGCTCTGGTAATGCTTCAGTGGCTAATATTGGGAACGGAGTAACCATTTTAATGAGGGTCATGGGGCAGGATTTCAGTAGGGAATGGGTCAGGTGTGTTATGGCTTTTGTCTTGTCACAACGCCTGTCTCCATAACATCAGAAAGAAGTTCCAGAGCAGCCATCGTCTCACTTTAGACAATAAGAAACTCCCTGATAAGTGTGAGCAGAGAAAGGCAGGGCAAGGCAGCATTGCATGTTCTTATGTTGTAGCAAGCTGGGTCAGTAAATATGTCCTACAATGTAAATGTACATCACATTTTAACTGTCCTAATATTGATCATCCTATAGAGGAATTATATCGAAGTCTACTAGTTATTAGTGTAAAGAGGGTCAGAGGCAGAGACTGGTACAAAGCAAGTGCTCTCATGGTAATGATGCTGCTATTTATAGATCCCCATTTCATTAGTTGCAGAGTTTCAGGGAAGAGATTTTCTCTAGGGGAAATGGATACTTGAAGTTCATTTTCTTCCTGATGCACATTAAGGCAGAAACATGAACAACCTTCAGGATAGGACATATGATTACAACATTTTTTGACTATTTTTCCTAAATATATTTGCAATAGTACACAGAACTGGCTTAAAAAGTGCCAGCTGGTATTACTGTTGAGCTTCATTTTCTACATAGCCTTTAGATTTGGGTCTTTTTTCCCCCTTAGAATAAATGTGTTTTTTTTTCCTAAAGGAATTTTGTGAAAATTTGGTACTGTGCCAGGAAGCTGACTAGTGTTACTTATGTTTTTCTTTTTTTAAAGAAAATACTCAGCTCAGCTAACTGCTCATAAAAACTGTGGCTGACTACAATCTCTACATTTACAGTACACATAAGGTACAATCTCAGTTACTCGAAACAGAGTCATATTTCCCATAATTTGCTAATTACAACAAAAATTTCTTTGACTGTCTGGAACCTAGAGGATCCAAACTTACCCAGTGCCCCCATAACCTTCAGATCATTGAAGCTGCACTATAATTTGTGTGCCTCTGTATTTCTAGTGCTTTCTTTCTTGCAATTCTTGACATCTTGAGTTATTTTTTTTTTCCTTTAAGAGAATATTTACTTAGTTAGTATTCACTTAATTAGAACTGACTGTTTAATGTTTTCTGGGAGGGTATTTATGGTATTTTCTTTGCCATATTTGCATTCCAGAAATTAAGTCCCCATGCCATTATTCGGCAAGCCTTTCATACATTAGAATGATGAATTGAAAGCAGAAATGGGAAAAAGACTGCAATGCAATGAAAATTTAATCAGCGTCTTCTGCTGCTTTAATAAGGCAAATAATTCTTATTGGCCGCTGCGTTAAGGTTTCTAATATTTAATTCATAACAAACCTTGCATTATTCTGCAGCAGCATCGACAGCTCCACTTTGCTGCCTGCCAACAGGCAACCATAAAAACTTAAAAGCAGATGTAAATGTCTAAAACAAGGAGAATGATTAGATCTAAAGCGGTCAGAAAAAATCAACAATATTGCCAGAGAGTTTGATAAATCTTTACACACACTTTAGTAATGCACACATGATATTAATTAACCTCATTAAATGTGTTGGATTGAGGGATTTGAGGTAACTTTTATAAAATGTGCAATTTTACATTTCCTGCAAACCCCAAAAGAAAACTAAGACGGATGCAACAGTGTAAGGAAGCCTTTTGCTAATCAAACTTGAGCTGTTATTCGTATTACAGTACCCAGTTCATTTTCATATTTAGAAAGTCTAATATATTGAATTGTTAAAATTGTAGTCGGTTGTTCCATATGTATGCCTGATGCCAGGATTAACCAAAGGAGAACAGCTCATTCTGGTAGTCTGACTCCTTGCCATCTCTCTTTAATACTAATTTGATTTTTTTTTTTTTAATGTTGCAATAGGGAAAATGTCCGTTAGTTCATAAATCTTACCCACAGGCATTTTTGATATCTGGGAATATTGTTCTGAGTTGCCCTTAAATGTGATTGCAGAATTTTGCACACTGAGATATACATTTCAGGCCTAAAAAAATTAGCCAAGATGCTGCTAAGATGCAATGTAAACATGCTGTATAATTCCAGAGGATGTGGCAGAGTGTTTTTGTAGTGTGAGGCAACAGAAAATGGCAACCTGCCAATGCTAGGTGCAAGCTCTTGTTACATAGAAGGGTTGCGCCTGCTCTCATTTCTTCTTGAAATGGCTTAATTGGTGTCAGCACCCCAGGGATAAAGGCCTCTAACACTGAAATCCACACGATTCACCCTGTCTCTGCTCAGTGTAGGGAAACTGGTAACAACTGGTGGTGAATGAGGAGTGAACGGTGCTGTAACAATACTCGATGATGTTTGGGATGACAGAAATTAATACGCACTTGCTTGAAGAAAGCAATGATTAATGGCAGTGAGCAAGGGAATGCTGTCCCTCCTTTAACTCCACTTTGATGGGGATTGAAAAGCAAAAGGCTGTTTTCATTCTCTCTCCAAAGCAGAGGTCACCCAGAGTACATTACAGCAATTTTTCCTCTCTGTTTTTTTATTTCATAAATATTATGATAAGCATAGATTAGATAGATTTTTTTCACCAAGGCTTAAAAGGCTATTTTGTGTCTGTTTGCTGTTTGTGCTTAACAAAGAAATCTAGTGTGCTTCTCTTTACATATTAGGTCAATTTCCTTCACATCAGAATAATTAGTATAATTAAGATTTTTTTTTTAACCACCACCATGTTAGTACTTCTCAGTGCTTTACATGTGGAATTTCAAGGCCTTCATTTTCAGAGACCTGACAGGTCAGAATGAGCAAAGAAAAACTGCAAAGAAGGGAGAAAAAAGGTTAAAAACCTAAGATTCCTCACTGAATTTTTGACACAAATATATTTTGCAAGATCCTCGCACTTGTCAACGGCTTTCTCTGATATTTGATAAAGAATCTTTATTCTACAAGAAGACTGAAATAACAACTGTGCTTTGGATAATGAATTCTTCATCTAAGAAGAACTTTAAAACAAAGTACAATGTTGGCATTTTTTTTCTTTGAGTGAGAAGGCTGATACATCTTTGGGATCCGACAGGAAGACATAAATTAATAGAGTTCTGGAGATCAGTTTCTCATTAATAATCCATTTTGTCATGGTTCCTGGCATTGTCAGCCTAGTAGCTGGTTCATATTTTGCTAAGGGATAAAAGCACATGATGTCTAAGGCACAACACATGGAGAAGAGTTTATCATTGTTTGGAGAAACTATCAATGAAAGAATAAACTTGTTTTGCAAGAAAATAAATAGAATTGTTGAGGTTTTTATGCATTTTTAATTCTAAACATAAGCTTTTCATATATGAATTAGGAAAGGTAGATCTCCATCAGAATTGGGGTGGTGGTGTGTAGTCACAGCTTGGCATAGCTGCTGTTCTTCCTAGATATTTGCATTTTTGTTGAGGAATGATGTTAGGTCTCAGACCTTTTCACACTGTATTTTTAGTTTCCATGGCAAACTGTGCCCGATTTAAACATAACATTGAGAAATTATGTGTTTTCCTTTGGGCTGGTAATTGTGTAACCTGGCCGGTTTCAACCTAGCTTGGACATATTTGACAGACCCAGGTAGGTTTTTTTCCAAAGTTTGCAAAGTGAAACATTCTGTGTTGTCATCATGGTGACGACATAAGCTGGAATCTTGCGCCTTTAGAAGTTGGAATCTAGTGTCCTCTACATACTAAGACTCTGGCAGCCTGACAAACAGTGCAGACACTTTTAAAAGGTGTTGAACTTGCTTTGTCCTCCCAACTAGAGAAGGATTTTGAGAATGTGTAAATCCTTCTCTAGGATTTACACAAAGTGACCTAATGCAGCTCTCAGTGAAATCATGTGGTATCTGTCTTTGGAGCATATCTCTGGAAACTTGTCAAGCCCTCAGAGGGTAGGAAAAAAGAGAGAGCTAGCCCCAAAACAACCCATGAGATCCAAAATGCTTATAATTTAAACAAAAGCAGGGGACTTGCTAAGAAAACAGTAGAAGGAATCGTGGCTTACAGGAGAAGAGTAAAAGGGAGCAAAGGGCTAGTTAAGTGTGTAGAAGAAAAAAGGAAGTGTCATGTGTCAGGAGCACAGCATTGACCACCCATGGATGGTGCCAGCATGTACAGACATTCTTCTAGCAGAACGTGATGCAGTCAACTCATCCCACCATGCAGCAAGACTCACGGTGGTCACAATGTCATGGCACTTCGCTTAGAAACACAGGACATAAGTGTATCTCCTTTGGGCCCCACTACTTGGATGTGAGGGACACTGCTGAGATAATCCTCGCAGCATCTTGCGCTGTGGGTTGCCAGAATCCTAGGTGATCTGCACATAAACATACCACTTTTTGATGCCCCTTAACCTTCATTAACCTCAATAGTCACTCTCAGTAGAGGAACAAAAAGGATTCATCCATTGTTGTGTCTTTCTCAGACTACTTGGGTAGGTGGTTGAAAGATGTCATCTGTCCTCCTTGAATGTGAGATGGAAGAGATGGCAGAATTTGGCACTGAGGTTGGCTAGGAGCATGGTGTTTACTTCATCATCAGGAATATGTAACCATTTACTGCTTGTTTTTCTGTCTGGAAATCGAGGAGGTTTGAATTATGAAGATTTAGAACACGCTTCTTTATACAGAGTTGCAAAGGACATTTGTCTCAGCACATTGTAGTGAAATTTTAAAGAGCAGGTTTTGACAGGAGACATTTTGCTGACACAGAATATTTTGTTCACTTCTGACTCTCAAATAAGTGCTACTTCTGTCATAATGATTGATTTATATTCGTTTTAGACCATACACTTCACATCCTGTTTTTTAGTGCTTATGGCTACACTGCTATGGAATAGCATAGTTTAAAAATTGTTGTGAGCACGGTATCAAGTTTCACATTTAACTAATAAAATAAAAAATGTTTATAACTGGCTGCAGATATTTTGTACCCTGACATGCATGGGAAAAAGCCCTGCTCTGAGTGATCTCCTAACAATATTACAGTAAAGACAAAGAAGTCTAAGATCAAAATTTGTGTTAAATTCAATTTTCAGTCTTTCTTTAAGTTGAATATACAGTCATTATGGATGAGAATTCCTTCTGAAGCCCAGTGCCCTGCAAAACATCATTCCTGTGGTTCTCACTGAAGGTCCAACTCTATAAGCGGTTGAATCAACAGGGCCCAGGATGACCAACTCCTCCCAGGAGGCACTTGGCTCTTCAGGTGTCGGTGTTCTCAGCTTGAGTCCTTTGACAGGTTGCATTCATGGCATGATTTCAGTGGTTATGTGACTTGTGGTGTCACAATTGCCTAGTTTGCCCCCATAAACTGGACTTCGATTAGGAGTCTTAGGGCACATCTACACATCCTGCAGCAGTGTAGTACTGTACGGTGCTCTATGGGGACATGTCTGCCTGTGATCGCCAGCTACATTGCCGTAGCGGCGTGCTCCCCAGGTATAGTGGCAGCGAAATCTACCAGTGCGCAAGGCGCGGTAACTGCTTGTAGTGCGCTGTGCTTTAGTACTTCCAAAATGCAGTACTAAAGCATGGCACCATAGCAATGTTGCCATACAGCAACGTGTAGACACGCCCTTAGTGTATTTTTAAGTCAAAGACCAAGAAAAAATAGTTTGAGGTTTCGGCTACAGCTTCCATTTAAAACACGTCCCCCCCACATAGCAGAATGATTCTTGTTAAAGGAGGATCCTCTTTTGAGAAGTGTGATTTAGTGAACAAGAAGCTCGCTTGTTTTCAGGTTTTCCCTGTTACAGCATGGAAGTGGCTGCTGGTTCCTTGGGTGGCCTGAAAGCCACACACCTGTATGCAGTCTGCTGCGGTGGGCTTCATTTTTCCTTTCATTCATACAACTAGTGTCTCGCATGCCGTGATTTCTGTGGCAATGCAGAGGAAGTGGCACGTCTCGGTGTATGTGGTCTCGGCGTTCTGGACAAAGTACCTTATGCTGATAGGTATACTGTTTCTGAGGTCTGAATGAGGTTGCTAGCTGAAAAAAGGAACTGCGGCATTGAAAGAAAAAGGAGGTAGGCTTGTCCATAGTCCCATTCCCAGTGTGACCATCTCAATAATTGTAATTACTATGTTAATTGGGCCTGGGGCTGTTTCAAGGAGAGGCTCACAGCAGTGTTGGAGGTATGCCAGAACTGATCCCCTATATCCAAGGAGAAGTCCTGGTGGTAACTCACATGACGGGAAGTCAGACTAGATGGAAATATGCCCACTTAGCTGAATTCCAGCACTGGCTCAGCATTACAAGTGTGGAGAAAGGAAGGGAGCGAACCGTATATTTATGAAGCATCACTTGGTGACTAGCCACCAAATGTCGTTCCTGTCCGTGAAGGAGGCTGTCAGCTTTTCCTGATTCAAGGTTAGGGTTGTAATGCTTCTTATGCTGATTTATGCTGATGACGAGAAAGGGGATGAGATTACCACACCCATACTTCCCTCCAAAAAAGAAAAAAAAAAAAGGTCACTAAGCATAAAGGAGCCAGCCTGCACCTGAAGAGAGAAGGCTGCTTAGGGTCATCCCGGTCTCTGGAGCTCCAGTCTGTGCGGGATAGGAAGGAGGCTTTGTCTTTTGTGTTGGCTGAGGTCGAGTGGCTGTGGGAAAGGTCACATTTGGTTGCCATTAGCCTTCGCCACAAAAAGAAAAATCTACTAAGCTGGTGAATTATCCTCGGAGCAGGGAAGCTAACGTTCTAGGAGGAGTTCAGAGAACAGGGCTTCCAAGAGCTTATGGATTTGGGGAAATATTTGACAATGTGAGCAACATTAGCTAGCGAGGGGAAAAAAACCGTCTCCAGAAAATCTTTCACGGTTGTGCCAAGAAAAGCAGCTTCGATGGAACATTTTCATAAACTATCATCAGTTATGCAGCACCAGCTTCACAAATCAGAAATGATATCTTCAGGCACTGCTGTCAAGTGTTATTCAAATAATACCAGCCTCACATTTGAATAACAGCAGACATTTTGAATTAATTAATCAGATGAGATAGTCTAGGCCTTTTCTCATTAGTCTCTGGGTCAGGCATGGGAAGATATATGCGTTGGTGATGATATACTTGTCTTTAATCGTGATTTATGAAGATTTAGGATTGTGTGTGATTTGTCAAAGGTTCTGGGAAAAGGCTGGTGCATATTTCATTACCTAATCTGAGATTGATTTCATGATGCCGAGAGATATAACCCTATTGTTAGGATATGTGGGAAGCACAGGTAGGCACGGCATCCCAGGATTTTTACTGGCTTATCTTTGCAACTGTCAAACAATGCTGTAAACTTTTACTGCCAGCAGTTAACAATTCCTGCTTTAATTATAGGCAAATTCTTCATTCTGTCCAAAGGGGAAGCGTCAGTGGTTATTCAGTTAAAAAGCATAACAGACCTTATAACGATGACCCAGTGTAAATCATGGACAAAGTTGGCAAATTTCATGGCTTGGTCATGGGGAAAATATAAAATGTCATGGTTTGTCACAGATAAATAGAAAAATCCTATTAAAGCTATGCAAATAACAGAACAACAAGGAAGGTGGAGCTCCTTGCATGGCACCTTCCCACTCGAAGGATTTCTTTTAAGCTGAAATCAGTGTGAACAACACGAGGCTCCTTCATGAGGATGCAGAGCACCTGCAGCAAGTGCTCTCTGGGCTGCACAAGTTTCTTTGAGGCTTGCTCAGTATGTGTTGTTTAAGCTGGGCCAGATTACTGCTACACAATTGCTAGGCAGCATTTGTCATGTAAGAATGGCTTCTGGCGTCAAGAGTGTTTTGAATTGGAAATACCTGAACCCAAATTGGATTAAAAAATGAGGTAAATGGCTTTACTGGGAGCCCAGATTTTTTATACCAGGGACAAGAGTGGACAGCACTGAGCATGGGTGTCTCTCTCCATGCCTGGTCAGGGTTATAAAAAATTATCTTCTGCTAAATGTCCTGAACAACTTTCATCATTTGGTTCTTGACACTGTGTCACAGTACAGTGTCACCAGAGTACACTACCCTGCCAACACCCGCTGCTTGGGCTAGCAAGCAAATTGGTCAACAGATTATCCCCGTCTTGTAAAACTGATCTTCCAGTGACAAATATCCACTAGAGGCGCTTGGCACTGTACACTCTTCCTGCTGCCATGGAAGAAGGAAAAAACTGTGGGTGTAGAAGAGAAGGCCCTTGTGCCATGCCAGTCCTGGGCTGTGTTTTTATTCAGTCTACTGTGGTATTTGAAAACTAATGGACCAAGGAATGTATGAAGTGGGACCAGAATCAGGGCAGTGCAAAGGAAAGCTTTAAACTGTGTTTATGCACCATCTATTCTGCTCCTTGTACATTTTGGCTGTGCCCACAAGTCTAACTCATGAGTCAGATATAAACTAGGCCAATAGATCCTAAACAGGCTGAATTCCTTCTCCTGATTCTCTTGCATGAAGCGTTTTGTTGCTGAGGTGCAGCCATTTAAAGAGGAGCAGGGCAGGATTACTAAACCTGAGCAGTCAAAAATCATGAGTTGCTTCTCCAAAAACTTGCAAGTAAGCCCAGAAAGATCAGGGTGAAATCTTGTCCCTGTCAAAACCAATAGAAGTTATTCCATCAGGTTCAATCTGTGCAAAATTGCACCCTGTGAGATTTAAAATGGAAAAAGGCAGGAGTTTGTTTAAGTTGCCTCGTCATATCTGAGGCTGTAGGGGGGCATTTTCAATGTTGTCTCCACAACGATAATGGACAGAAACTTGCATTGTACAGGGCAAATTGAATTCTCAGGTGATCACGTGACTCTGAGAAGTGGGGCTTTAAGGGAAAGAAACCAACATTAATTATGAAACTTGAGAGAATACTGAGAGACCCGGTGACATTAAAATGACATCTCTCAACATCTTCAAAAACAGTGTGTCCAGACTAGGCTCCCTCTGAAATCAGCATAGACGTTCACCTTCAGTATCACATACAAGTGTTGTCTGGTCTTGCCCAGGATTGAGAACTGCAGTTCTTCTCTCCAAAAGTGGATGGCTTAAATATATATATTTATTAAAGCAGTGGTTTAAGATAAGACAAATAGGCTGCGTCCAGACGAGCGTGGCCGTGTGGTATGTGGTACCGCAGACGTGTCTGTGATGCCACCTACTGCACATTCAATTGTTCTCTGCGCTTCAAGGGAGCAGCATGGGAGGGTTGACCCTTGAATATCTAAGGGTCAAAAAACCTGTGGGGAAAAAAAAACCAGAGTGGCGCATGTTGGGGCAGTGTGCGCCTCTTAAAACTCGGTAGAGCCTGGCCACCCGGAGCTGCGCTCCAGCTGCAGGCCAGGCTCCGCATGGCAGGATTGCCACTGCTGCAGCCCCAGGAGGCCTCCAAGGCCCTAGGTAAGGCTACTGGGGCCAGGTCAGTGCTGGCGCAAGCCTCCTGTATCCCACCTAGGGTAACCTGCTGCACACCAGAGGGTGCACGGCACAGGCGTTCCCCGGGGATGACTACCGGCGGCACAAAGTGTCCTGCTGCTAATTGTCCCCAGGGAACCAAATGTCCACGTGCATGTGGACATGGCCATAGAAGTTTTTCATTGTTTATCATAGTAAAAATTCGTATTTTTAGCCTTCTTTCTAAAAGTCTTTAACTTGTAATTGTTTATTTTAGTGCAATGATTAGTGCCGCTTTGCTGTTACTAAACAATTTAGGCTTTTGGCCATTTCCATTTGATAACTATCGTAAAGTTGGTAAGTTAGCAGCTTTTAACTTCAGAAAGCTGAAACTTGTCACATGTATTGGCAGCTGGATGCATCTGGGAGGGATATTTTAACTTAAAAAAAAGCTGAAGTGATCTGACTGATAAAGACGGAAGAAAACAATTTAAAAAAACCCCCCAAACCCAAATTGGTTTCTTAACTTGCAAAGTTTTAGTTTTAAAGGTAAATGAATTGTTGTCTTGTTCCTGAACATTTTTTCTTTGAAGGAAGCATCTATACTCTGTACTGAAACACAGTGATCGTGTTGATTAGCACCATAGGAATATCTATAAATATTTTTCCTTTTGTGCTCATAGTCACCCCACAGCTTGGGGCTGCCCCCCCAGTTACATGTTGGCATATGCGGTCTTGGCATTCATTGTAGCGGCTCGGAAGGAAGTGTTATGATCCTGAAAGCACGTTCCATGCCTCAGCTTTGTGCTATCATGATGTCATTTTACAATCATTAATGCATAGGATTTTTCCTCTGTAAAATCCCATCCAGAGGAAATGGGAGATTTGCACCAGTCTTCCAAAAGAAATTTTGGGCAGGGAGCCTGTAATGTGGAGAAAGCATGAATCATTGCAACCTCAGGAGGAGAGGACTGCTTCAAGTTTCAGTGGCATTGTCTCCTTTTAGAAGAAAGTGAGCATGGACCTTCCATGATGTCCAGAGTTATTACAGTGTCAGGGGGGTAATCGTAGCCGTTCCATTGATATATCAGTCCTCAGGGGACCTTTGAGCTTAGTCTGATGATGTCAGTGAAACAGATGAGTGCGAGATGTAACAGTAACTTTGACATTGTATAATATCAACCCAATTGCAGCTCTCATATATTATCAGTGGAAGGATATTTCCCCCGTGGAAGTATATTTAGGGGTCCAGTACCATGAGTCAGCTCAGGAGGGCGAAACCTTTGCCTTGTGAAATCACTTTCTTTTCTGCCTGGCATATTAACAGCTCTAATCTCAAATCATCATTCCAGCTAATATGTTTTAACCTTTGCATCTAGATCAGTTTTTATGACAAGAAATAGATCTTGCAGCTCTGAAACCTAGTCATCTAGCTATTTACAATAAGCAGGGTGGCGTAATACCTCCAGGATAGCGCATTAAGCCTGTTGGTCTTGAGAATCTGTTTTCTGCTCCTCTCACCAATTGATGGGACAGAAATGACAAGCATGTGAAGCACAGAGAGTGGAAATTTGCTGTGAGGAGACCTGCTGCAGTATCGAATTGTACTGCCTACCGCCCCCAGTTATTATCCAGGGTAGTGAGTGTGAGTGCATTGCCTATTGCTTACGGAAAGATAAAGGAATAGAGAGCAGAACACCCTTTTATTTTTCAAAAGGATTTTTTTTCTGAGAATTTTGGATGCCAGTCAATTAGCAGCTGAGCCTCCCAAAACTTCAGTGCCATGCTCTCCACGGCTCCCCTGGAACTGTCACGGTTGTTTTGGGGTGGATGTACCCTCCCTAATCCCTAATTATCCAGAAGCTCCATGTCTCCTTGATCTCATTCAGAAGTCTCCTGATCCTCAAGTATTGACTCCCCTACAGGGGCTTCAGCTGTTCTTCTGCTTAAGATAAGTTGCCTGTCTCAGGAGCAGGCCAAAAAAACTCGGCTCTGTACGCATTCAGAGTGAGTACTACAAGTGTCTGGTGATACTGGATGTTTGCACACCACGACTAGAATGAGGCACAAGGCAATCCAGGGAGGACCTCCAGCCCCTTGGAAAGTGGAGGCTGCTGTTATCACACGGGTCTTGGAATGGCTTTTATGAAAAACCTCTGTCTTCTTGCCACAGCTAGCTAAAGCTTCCAACCAGTCCATTTGTACTAGAGGCCAGTGCAGCGGGAGCCCTCTTCAGTAACAGGATTCTCTCTTCCTATGGGGTATTCTCTTTCCATGAGTACACAGCTCGATCTAGCAGAGGCAGTGTTTCTCACACGCAACAGGATGGGAATGACCCTGAGAGAGACTGTCTAGAGTTCACAGCACTGCTTAGGCACTCGGTGTCATTTGCTTGGGGGCACTTGATGAAATTCATTGAATATTACCCAACTGCCAGTCAACATAGAGCATTTTTATTTGTGGGAATTACTAGGCAGTAAGTATGTCTCCGTGTATGGCCTTTGTGAAGATGATAGCCCGTTTGCTGTGTGACTGTTCACTCTCTTCACAGTACTTTTCTACACTTAAAAGTGCAGAGTGCAGTGCAGTTTCAATGCAAACGTATATTTCTGTATATTAAGCATGTGCGTTAATATATTATTATTACTTGGGCTAATAACAAATAGTCGTCAGTCAGTGAGATAAAAAGGGACAGAGTTCAATAGTAATTCTCAGACAGCTTAGTAATTACCCAGACAGCTTGCAGTCAGAAAAGCTGTTCAAATCTAGGATTATGAACTACACTGATGGCAACTCTACTGGGTGGAGTTTTAAAAGATTGTTAGCACATTTGTATTTAATCAGAAAGCCTCATTTCCAGCATTCCTCCTGATAAATTTCTCCTTTAAAAGCCAGAATCAACAACCATAAAAAAACCCCAATAGGCTGGTTTCCAGAATCAGTCAAAATATTTATTTTCTAAACCAGAAAGATTATTAGTTGTTTGAGAATGGCTTCAAGGCATTTTATCCTTCCCTTTTAATGACCCAAATTCAGAATTCCTTTAATTTCTGCTACCATAGTTGACATCAAACGACACGCATGACAACACAGATTTTGTGGCTTTATTCCTAAATATCAGTCCGTCTTTCCCAGAAGAGTGCATGTAGCCTTTCTTCTCACTGCTTTGAATCGCTCCATTATTTTTGCCTGTTTTTTCCTGAAAGCCAGAATTCTGCCCTCCAGTGCTTGCTTGCTTCTTCGGCGCTGTGCATTGTGGTGGAGAGCTGCATCTGTGCAAAGGGCTAACGTGAAGCCTGGGGATCGCTTAAGTTCCACTCAAGCACCAGCCAGGCATTACCCCACAATTCCTTTAAGGCCCTGGGTCAGCCAGGCAGGTATTAGCCATCCAGACCATGCCTGATGGACTGGATCTTAAGGTCGTGTGCCCAGCCGAGGGTGTCACAAACCCAAAAAATTTCTGGTTTCGGAGGACGATTGTTTGCTGTTTTCTTTCTGGCAGAAGGGGTCAGAAGACGTTGAATTTGAGCAGAAACTTTGTTTTTAAAGCAGCTAAATGAAAAGGTGTGTTGTGGGATTTTGGGAGGGTTTTGAGAGCATTTACGTTTTGTTTTTTTTTATGGGATACATCAATTTTCTGTATCTCCAGCATGCATTCAAGCTACTTGACCACTAAGTCCCAGAGGTGGACAAGCTCAAAAGAAGAGCTGTCTGTAAAGAGATCTCCAGCTCAGCCACCAAATTGTATTTTCTGTGCCTAGCCACAGCATGCTTTAACCCCAAGCAGTTTTCTGGCCCTAGGCTGATATACTCAAGATACGCCTGCGTACCCTTTAAGCAAGAGCTCTTCACCTTGGAGTTTGCTTGGGAAAAGGGTGATTATGAGAAATCAAGATTATTTGGGGGCTGAATACTTGTAATTGGAGGTTGTCAATGGGCACTACATCATTACCATCTTTATATGTCCAGTCAGAATGGGCTGAGTCCATCGGATGTGTTTAGTGCCTTGCCTCGTCTGCCCATATCCTAGACAGAATTCGGGCTGTTCAGTACACGATTATGGTTAACAGAGCTATGTGTCTGCCATGTGCATTACACAAGAGCTTCCCCTCTGTGCTAAGGGAGACCGCGCCCTCTTCCTGCTCCTCAGAGTTATGGACTGTGTTCCAGAGAGAGGAGATTAGCAGAAGTTCTGAATTTTAAGAATAGCCCTTAAGAGCACGGCCCTATCTATTACCTAAAGTCTGTAGCTACTCATAAAGCCAACGGGCAGTAGAGAGCTGGACTCACAGGTTTCCAGACACTTCTCCACAGCCTCAGCTGCATCCATACTAGGGATGACAGGGAAGAAGGATGGCACTCTGGTCCGGGACCTGGCCTCTCACCTGTCCACCTGCCGGTGTGGGGGGGCTGGGAACACTGCACATGTGGGGCTTGGGAGATGCCACTTGGTCCTTTTGCAGCTCTGATGGCTGCTTGTACTGCACCGCTGTGCAGATGGCAATGCTCGTTGCTACTCAGCGTACCATAGCCTTCACCAATGGGTCCAGTGCTGTTTGGCCATTTCAGGGTTTCTGGAGTAGTCACACAGGCCCCAGGATCAAGGGGTTCAACTCACTTGGGTGAGGTCAGGAGGATTTGGCCACAGTGTGTTAGTACCAGGGCCCAGACACTGCCATACCAGGGCTCGGAGCACATCTGTCACGCTCCAGCCAGAGGGGCCTTCCTGGCATTATCATGTTCCAGCTCACACTCTTTTTTTGCTCTGCAGTCCCTATATTTAATCATTTATAATGAAAAGTCTTTTAATTGCCTCCTGTTGTAAATCTGCATCCCATCCTGTAGGTACACAATATAACCAGACAGTTTAATGTACGTACAAATCCATATATTAAATATAATGCAGGGCAAAAGTTTTAATGACATAAATCTTAACCTTAAATTATAAAGTTAACGTGACCTTACTCTTTATTTCCTAGTTGTTGTGAGCCCCTCGAAAGGCCTCAAGTTGTTTTTTCTGAGTAGCTCTTGTTGAAACCTCTGCAGAGTCCGACCAGGATTTAGCTTTTGCAAAATGGCAGAGAGATATATGGAGGGAGATGCATAGATATATAAAACTAGCTCCGTGCAGAGGTAAGTCTCCCCTTTTCTGGGAGGAACTCTGCACGTAGCAAAGGGCTGGTAACGTCCCATGCATACGGGCCTCACAGCTCTCCTGTACACCAAGCACTTCCAGGGGCAAAATACCCAAAACTTAGGAAGTGCTAAACCAAAAAGTGGTGCTGCGCCCCCAAAACCGAAATGGGCAAACCTTGATGTATTTACAGGTGTGCATACGGTGTACGCATTCTGCAGAGGCTGGTACGCAGTGTTGTGTTTGCCATGGCCTCATCCAGACATGGGTGTCTCCAAATAGTGTCCAAAGCAAACAGCCAGTTGAGAGGCAGGTGCCAGATCTGTCCCTGCTTCTTGTCAGGCTGGGGCTGAGCCACGTCACCCAGTTCTTAGAGCCCGGCCCCTCTGTCTGGGCCCTGAGGAAGGGGAGGCTGTTTTATCTGCTGCTCTTTTTTGTTGGGCCACTTGTTTGGCTTCTGTGGGCAGTTCTCTGCTCCACGACACATCACTGAGGACAGGTGTGTGTCCTGCAAAACCTGTACCCCAGTGTCAGCCTTCCTGCATCTGCAGCCACTCAGCATGGTCACGCTGCACACAGTGGGGAGAAGGGCAGGCTTCTTGCAGCCCAGGGGCTTTTTCTGCACCATTCAAGACAGACAAAAGGTGGGGAGGGGAAGGGCAGATGGATCCCACAGCTGTTTGCACTCCGTACAAATAACTCCCTTGGTCTTGGAGGTGGCCTGGCCCTCCCCCACACCCATTCACATCTAGCATTTAAAGAGGAAGGGGTGGGGGAAGGGTCTGCTTTAAACATTCCTGTCTGGCCCCTGTGAGGGTGGTATCCACCTTGTCCCAGTGACCCGCTGCTCTGACAGCCAGGAAGGCTTTTTTCAGAGGTGGGCTCTAAATCTGCTTTGCTGTAGTTTGAAACCACTGCTTTGCGTCCTGCCCTCCATGGCAAGAGAGAACACTTGTTCTCCCTCTTCCTTACAGCTGCCTTTCAATGTCCTGTCCCTCCTTAATCTCCTTTTCTCCAGGCTAAACATACCTGGTCCTCTCCCTTTCCTCTAGGACACAGACACTCAGAGGCGCACACGCATGCAGATTCAGTTATACATCACAGCAACAGAATATCATCTCCAGGGAGACAACAAAAAGATATATTCATGTCGCAACCACACGCTATGCTTAAAGCAGGAGAGTGATGAGTAAAAGGATGACATCTGGTGCTGAATTAAGTCTTAAAATAAATAAAGAGAGGCCAGGAAGAGTTCTTCATCAGCGGCCTCTGGCACAAGTCAATCCTTGGGAAGGGTATAAGACACCTCTGTCTGCTGTGGGTCTCTTCTGCCTTCCCGTGGTTGGTCTCTCACTCACAGGTGTAAATTCTCTGCGTGTGGGAGGAATCCATCAAGCACAGAATTTATCTATCTCAGATTATTCTGTATTAAGATTTGAAACCTCTCTCAGCCCAGCCCCAGCCCCAGCCCCACCACCCTTCCTCATGGTGAACTCTACCATACCCCCGGGGTCCTGCCATGCAGAGAAGATTTACATCTGAGGGTGACTGATGTGCTGGAGGGAGCCGGTGAGGCTACCAGCATGGTGGAGTAGCATTTCCCTAACTGCGCTGAAACCCTGAAAATGGCGGAAGATACATATGCGCACTGTAAACTTCAGAGATAAGGTGGGATTTTCAAAAACGCCCCTGACATTTAGGAGCATAAATCCTGTTGACTTTCAGTGGGACCTGTACTTCTAAATCACGCGCAGATCAGCAGTTATAAGACTTGATTTCAGGAAACCACTGCAAGTTGTGTGAGCGTGTAATGCCGATGCATAGAAATAAAAGGTACACCTGGGCTTTGCTTATTAAGACCACATTGAACGGTTGAGTAGAGTGACCACTGGGCACAAGGACAGGGCTCCCCATGACAAAACACCTCTGTCAGTCAGGATTTGGGACAGGGCGCTTCTGAAGTAACTCATGCAAAAATCAGAGCCTACAACAGGAGTTCTGCAGATTCTGGCTAAGCAGCAAAAGGAAGTCACTGGGTATGTTTTGGAACTAACCGTGTAGGGGAAAATGCCGAGATGCTTGCCCGGTTTTAAAAAAATACTGCAGTTGGAGTCTGATTGGGGTGGTTACAGTACTGTAGTTTTAGCTTTTAATTACTTACTACATTACACTGTATCTAACAATGCTAATAGAGCACAAAACTGTCATAGCTTTTGTTTCAAAGTGTAATACTGTATAGTGCTTAATTGTGTACCAGTGTTGTTCAATTACAGTTGGAAGTGTTTAATAAAGTATGGCACAGAAGAGCACAGCGGAGTGGCATGTGTTAATTGGTGCTCGCGTCATTGACTCCATTTGGTTGCAGTGATCACTTGGATATGAGGATCAAGTGGCAGAGTGCCCACATGGAGCCTTCAGACCCGACTCGGGGTCATTTGTGCATGTGCGTGCATGTCATGAGCACACTTGCATGCTGTAATGGCGTTTAAAATGGTGTTAAAGAGTATTCCAGAGCCAAAAGCCAGACTTCAGCTCCTGGAACTGGAGTGAGCCAGACTGCACATGTCAAAGTCCCAGACATCTCTGCCTGGCAGCCACCAGCCCCCGGAGCTGTGGGGGTGTGTAGGGTGTCTCCCTTTGGGCCCAGCAGTACCCCAGGCACCTACAGTTTTTCCTTCTAGACACATGCAGGCTTGTCCTGGTCACCACACCTGACACAGCTTTCACTGCCGGGACCCGAATCTAGGCAGAACAGTGCCCAGGTCCCTAGAAAGACCCATCCTGGATGGGGCTCTGGTTTTGAAGGGGATTGGCATCACCATCCAGCTTCTTCTCTGCTTCTGGAGCCTGTGTTTTAAAAAGTGAGCCTGGTTTGGTTCTTTCAGTGGAGACCTGTGGGTACCAGCCCCTCCGGGCTGGCCTCAGCTCTGGAGGCTGACGAGTCGGTGGCATCTCCCTCCAGCCCAGGGAAGACTTCATGTGTCCCACCGGCCAGCTCCGAGGGCTCCCGCTCAGCCTGCGGCTGTTGGGATCGGCACTCTGAGGCACCAGGCTCCCCACGCACTGCTTAGCAGGTCTAGGCACTGAAAACTGGACTCAGGCAGGGGTTCCGGCTCTTAATAGAGGGATCCCTTCACTTGGGAGGTACCAAGTCCTTCCTTGGATGTGGACCTTAGCTGCCCCAGCCATGAGTCCATCCTTCCTCTCTTCCATTCTCTTCATAGCAGCAAGCATCTGAGGCAGGTTGTCAATGGCTTTACCCCCCCAGGGAGGCGTCCATGTGCTGCCTTGGGAACAGGCCTTGGGAGTCAGGCCAGGGTCCTAGGCACTGCGCCTGGTACAGCGGACCTGTTGTTCTCCCTAAGGAGCACAAGCAAGGACCTGGGGAGAGGCTGTACCTTCAGACGTTTAATTAAGGGCTAGGAAGGAGACTGAGCTGTGGGCTTGTGCAGGGGCAAAGAAGGCAAGGAGCCATCTGCCAGCATCCTGTTCCCGTTGGCCACTGTCTATGCTGTACCAGCCCTCGCCCCACCGGCTGGGCCCTGGGGAATGTCTGGTGAAAGGGAAACCACCTTTCCGGCTCTTGGGAGCTTGCTGCTAGGAGGGCTGTGCCCACCCCATGTCTGCTAGTGCTGCATCCCATGCTTTCCAGGGCAGTCTCCTTCACACACCGCTCAAGGCTGCACCAGGCTGGAGCTGTTTGACAGGCTGGAGACCAGTACCTAGAGACCTCTCCCACTAGACCCCAGCCCAGCACCAGCCGCAGGAGTCAGCTGCCTCTGCAGCTCCCTTGTGACTGAGTTCTCTCAGCCTTTATAGGAGCCATCTCACCTGCCACCCCTTCCCAAACTGGGGCTGATAATTGCACAGAGCTGGCTGGCCCCAGGGCCTCCAGGCCGTAAATGGGCAGACCACCCAGTTACACAGACTGCAGCCAGGGTAGGCGCGTTAGTAATTTAGTTTCAGGGGTCCCTCTCTCCAGCTGAATTGGCTCTTGCTGACCTTGTTTTATTCTTTCCCCTACTCAGACTAGTTTCCCCTAGAATATATACAGCCTTCCTAGCAGTTGTTTCCTGAACAGGAATGCTTTTCTTTTCAACATCCCACTTTTTGCCCCATTTCTATAAGTTTGAAAGTACTTCTTCTGGAACAAATGCTCCAGCAGATCAAGTTAATTCCTTAAGGGTTGATTGTAAAATTACAGCTTTCTTTTATGTTAGCAAAGTGCTTTTGGATGGTATCAAATTGCAGTATTTGTATTATTTTTTCCTTCAGTATAAATATGGAATAATTGTGATAACTTTATTGTATCATATTTCTGAATGAAAAATAATTGCAAACAGATTTTTGCATGGTGTTACTACAGCACAGGAATGCTTTTCCCAGCCAGCTGGCACCCGTATATGGTGTTGTGACCATACACAGTCAGCAGCGTCTATTATTCTGTGTTGAAGTCCTCCTGCACACATTTAGACAGTCTCTTTATGATTACAGTGGTTACTTCCACAGATTTTCTACATTCACTCGCATGTGGGCTTGAAAGCCACCTAGCATGCAGGTCATGTGTCCTTAATTTTCATTATGAATGAAGAGTAAAATGTGAAGGTTATTGCCTGGCAGTACAAATGCACTTTTTTTTTATTTAGAAGCTCTATTAGAAGTGTCAGGAGTCCCATAACAAAGCAGGGCAAATATCCACAGAGACACCTTGTTGAAAAAGGCAACTTGGCTTCTAAAAGGTTTGAATATGAATGTGGTTGTTTCAAATCAAGCAGTCCTTGAAAAGAATTCCCTGCTATTACTTACCTCTGTCTGTTTCATTTTTATTTCTAACGGGTTCGGTTCTTTCTTCAGGATCTGCTCCTCATGCTTAGCTAGCATCGGTGGGCGGTAGGGAGGTGTAGGGGAGAGAGCAGCCCCGTGTAAGTCGGGGACAGAGGAAGGGGGCCCGGAGAAATTCGCAAGCAGAACTGCTGAGGTTCCAAAATAGATCGAGGGGCAAGAAAATTATCCTGGGCTTCAAACGCCCAGGTGGAAAATGTCATGTTCTCAAGGACGAGAAATGATCTCTCTTGATTGTGGACGATTGTTCCTACTTCATCGTGGACAGTGAGGAATGTCTGACTCTCAAACGCCCCCTGACCACTTGAAGGGGTCAGTATTTCACATAGAAAGACATGAGCGTTGTGGTCCGTGGGCAGGTGTATTTTTTAAGGGGCCATAGGAAATGATGCTGCATCCGCAGGTGCACCATGCGGCCTTCTTCCAGGTGTGGGGTAGGAGGCAGTTTCCGAACGGAGTGAGAGCCTGTCGCTTTTCTCTACCCCTTGCCTGCCTGCTTGGGTCTATCCCTTCCCACGTGGTTCCTCTAGTTCTCTGATGACAATTTACCTTCTCAGCGGCTGTTTCCCACCCTAGGTCATTTCTTGTGTGGTCACCAGGATCTTTTTAGTTTGTGGCTGATGCCACTGCAGCTATGGAAGTTTGAGAAAACTAGAGCCTAGCAAGTCCTGTGGGTCACGGTACCAACTGAGAGGAGAAGCAGCTTATTAAGGGGGACTCTTCTTTGTCCTCTGCTTTTAAAGTCTTTCCCTGCCATCCTGCTCCTAGGAAGATGGGATGTGGGGCTTCAGCCCGAGAGGTCCTGCTTCCTCTGCACAGCTAGTTACAACCCAGGGTTCTCCCTAATGGGCTGTTCAGTTAGGCCCAATGGGTGCTGTGTCTCCATCTCCCAACCCCCCATGCACCAGATCCACCATGGGCAGGTGCTGCCATTTTCACTGCCATGTCACGTCCATCTGTTTTCAAGAACCTGGCCGTGCCGGCCCTGCCAAAGTCGCACGTTGCCCACTCCTCTTCCCATCTCCCCTCCTGCCTGGTTTTAACACGGCTGCCTGGCTCCTGGCTGCAGTCCTCCCTTTGGGTCCAGGCTTGGGCTCATGAAGCACTCAGCCTGGGGACCTTAGTCTTGAGGCACCCATAGCACCGTCCACTGGCCTCAGCTTGGTCCCCACGCTTTGCTGCCAGTGCACCTTAGTGCTTGCCCGGCTGCACTCTCTTGTTGCAACGTGGGCGCCTTTAGGCAGCTGTGCACACTCGTGGGTGATCATGCCCTGCTGGGCTGGCGAATTGCCTCCGGTGTCCAAACGGAGACGATGTGGGCACTTTCTGAACATGCTTACAGCAGCGTGAGAAACCACATTTCGGCATTCTCTTTGCACTGGCTCAGCTGCTTCCTCTGGCTGCCTCTTTAATCTGGTGCGCATGTTATCCCGTTCTGTCTTGTCCCACCGGATGATTTCGTTCACGAGATGTCGTATCACGTGGTGCAGCCTGCGTTAAAAGCAAATCAACCTGGTATTAAATAAATAACTGGACCCAATCTTGCTTACAACATGGATAGTCCTGGATGTGAGAGGCCACGAGCAGAATTAGCCCCCGGAGGAGGGGAGGGTGTTTGGAATTTCACTGTTTTAAGCCCCCTCTCTTTCTCTCTTTGGAGATCACTTAGCAGCATCTTGAAGGACATGAATTGTTCCAGCAGTTAGAATCGGCAATGCTTGTTCTGTCGGAAAGTCAGCGGTATGGCAGGGTTTGGGATTCCAAAGTATCTGAGTGTGTCTTGCAATACACGTTTTAACTATGGCATCTTCAGAGCAGTTACAAAATCCTTTTTTTTGTTTAAATTGTCAGTGTTTTCTCCCTCCCTGAACCTGTAGCATCTGGCAGTAGAAAAGTACGGTAGGACTTGCTGGCACCATGGTGCCGAGCATCGAAGAATCCCATATTGTGACAACACATCAAAATAAATTGCTGTCAACAGACCAAAACACCAAGCGCTGTGATTCTATCTGACGTGTGAAGACTCAGACAGGCTGTCTTGACAAGTTGTGGTGGAGCACCTGCAATTGGCAGAAGACAGTGATATAAATCTGATTTGCCTGATATGCAGCACCTAGATATAGTTAATGTTGGTGACAATAACTCTGCATAAAATTTCCAAGACACAGATCTGATTTTTTTGTCCATTACTTGTGTTGTTTTTTTGTCACTCTCTGATACCAGTTCTGCTTCCCTTCTCTGCTCAGGCTTTGCCTTGAAATAATTGTGAATAATAAGCCATATTAAAAAAAAAAGTAATGACAAATTAAGGTTTAATTCAGCCTCATTTTGAGCATTAAAAAAAGCAGTCTTCCTCCTAGCTGCTCGAGGCGAAAGATATACCATGAAATTTTATTTTACACTAATCATAAAAATAATCATAGTGGAGGTTGTATTAATTTCCTAACTCGCAGCCAAAATATTGAAAATAGTAGGTTAAAAGTCATGAGTTACAATAAATCATCCCTGAAACATATGCAGTTTTAAACTTCTGGAAGGGAAAAATATCATTGAATAGGTGGTTAATTTTTACCTTTCATTACCAATAAATGGTAATTCTTTACAGTAGCAGCATATATCACAGCTCATTTACGAATGCGTAAAACATATCTTGACTCTGGAGTTTAATTATTGGAACTTAACACTATCTTCCCTGTTTCAGCCCTTCCTTACAAACGGGAACGTGGTATATTTCATCCTGACACTGGCAGGAACTAGAAAACAACAATGCATCTAAATGTGACTTTCTATCTATCATTTTCCCTTATGCATATTTAAAGTCTTGAGGTTTGAAACACTTGTGTGTGCAGCAATTGAAAACGATTTGGGGAGTCATTATGGCTTCTGTCAAAAACAAACAAGCAAAAAAAATCTGTCTTGCTGGTGGCTTTTGGCTTCCTGGCTACAACAATGTTTCACAACATTTAAAGTTTTAGATGCCCGTTGTGGCCCGTTCCCAAAGCAAAGCCCTGTCGGTATTCTGATCTGAGTGCCCAGTGACACCTGGGCTTCCTTGCAAGCAGGTGGGAAGTGTTCTTGAGCCGAGAGAGAAATCGGTTCAGTTTCCCATAGTCTTGTTCCTGTTTCCTGTCCAGTTCGTTAGGTGTCTTATTAGGAGAGTTACGTTTAAAAAAAAAAGAAGGACCATGTGTTACTTTACTATGGCTGTTGTTTGTGGAGTCTATGGGTCTGATGTGATGTCAGATCAAAAAATTTGCAAGATATTCAGAAACAGCCAAAGTGAAGAACTTTACAAAATGTTCCTGTCCACTCTGAAAAGCTTTAAAAGTAGAAAAGAGGTTTTTGGAATTACCATTCATTCTTGTCTGTATTGTTATTTTATCCCTTAAAGGCTGCTAATGAGAAATAGAGCCTCATTATGATTTTAAGGATGAGAGAGGAAGGCTTTTAATTAATGATATGTAAATGGTCTTGAATTGATTATGTTAGAATATCAAGAGAGATGGGTAGAAGCTGTGGTGTAATATATTTTAATTAAGAATTAATTAAAAATGATGGCAATTTCATAAAGCCTCACAGAAAATAGTGGAATTTACTTTCTGTCAGGAGTAAATTAGCCAGTGATTAAATAAGGGGCCTGCATTAATAGTGGAGTTATTTTTAAACTGTGCTATGAAGAATTGTGTAATTTTCCCTAAATAAGTAAAATAAGAATGTAATATTTGCAAACAGGTTTTATAAATGGCTGCAGAATGCAAACTTAGTTTTGGTCCCTTGCACCCTTCTCCGGAGTCGCAGGGACTGCGGCAGAGCGAATTGAGGGCTGGCTCGCAGCAGAAGCGCCGGGCTTTGGACAGAGGCGGTCTGACGCTGTCGGAAGATGGTCCGTGCGGTTGTCCGCCTGGTATCGGAGGTGGGCGGTGGGCAGGAGGGAGCTCTCCCCTGCCATAGTGGCCTGCGCTGCTGTTCCTTCCAGCTCCGAGTCTCTCTGTTTGCAGGCATCCCTGTAGTTGAGAGGAGCCTCTTCCTGCTGTATAAAATCCCTCGAATCTGACAATTAAGCGAAAAGCCTGTTTGTGGGAAGTTGCTTGCTATAGCTCCTTCTCTTGTTGGTCTGTCTCCGTCTCCTGCTGGGTGCCCTGCTCTTTGCTAGCCGTGGCACCAGTTCCCGTTCTGTAGCAGCAGGTGAACTTTGCAGCGAGTTACTGTGCTGTCGCATGGCTGCTCAGAGAGCCCTGCTGTCTCTGCGGACGCTGACAGTCCGCCCGCTGCCTCCGTGTCAACCTGCTAACAAAGAAGGGAAACTTTGTCAGCCGGATTCAGGGCTGCGTGAGCCGAGCCCAGGGGATTCCTAGTCCACTGCCTCATTTTCTCAGCCTCAGCTCTGCAGGGCACACCCCTCTCATTGCAAGGCTTGCTTCTGTACCATGGCGCCTGGAAAGGCCCTGACCAGGGCTCCAGCAGTGCAGCCCTTGCTCATCTCACCCCTGTGTGGGGCCACCCCTTTCCCATCCTGCCCGTCCACCGTCCCTCTGAGAGATTCCCTCTCCATCACTTCACACAGGTGTGTGTGATGGCTCAGCGGGTCTGTGTCCAGGCGTGGCCATGTGCCGTCTCCTTGGGCTCCCGTATGCCCCAGAGGCGCCCTGCAGGCCGCATGCCCTGAGTGCCCCCTCAGGTCCTCTCCAAAGACAAGCTCTTTCAGCCTCTGTCCTTTGCTCAGCTGCCCCACTGCCCCACTTCTGGAGCTGTCTGGTGGGCATAGGAGCCCCACAGCCCTCCGCCTATTTCAGGCCAGGCACCTCCTAGATGGCGGCTCTGTGGGTTGAGCTGGGCCGGACTGAGAGACAGGAGTCCTTTCCCCGCTGACCTGCCTGTCCCCATGAGCTGAGAGAAGGGGGAACGCCTCCCCTACCCCTCACTTACAAAACCCCTGTGGCCTCGGTTTGCCCCATAAGCACGAACTGTTGCTTGGGACTCCCTTCTCTCTGCCAGCGTCGGCCTCTGCTCCGCCGCGGTCTTCCCCGGCTCCAGACCACCACAGGACGGGGCTGACTGGCCCCTTGCCCCACAGTCGCTCTTTAAAGCCCCTGGGAACTGTGGCATGGGAGAGTACGCAAACACAGACCCACCGGTGCCAGGGAGGTGAGTGTGATGGCTGATGCCCAGTTTAACACAGACAAGGCCAGAAGCTTTGAATCTCCCAGACCTCAGCCTCTCCTCCGCCTAGCGCTAGCCTCCCTCAGGCAGATGCCACGTGCGGGGCAGCAGATGCCCCGCTGCAGGGTCTGGTACAAAATCCAGCAGCTCACGCGTGGGAACCGAGTGTATGTTACCGCGCCAAAAACAACAAATGCTGCGTTTTCTTCTTTACCGAGGGCTGGCGACGTGTCTGGCTGCGAGCAGCAGTTGCACCCGTGCTGGCGCGTTACGTGGGTTTCATGCCCTTGTACATGCTATTCAGTAAATGGGTTTTATGAACTTGTTTAGTCTGCTATTCAATAAAAAGCATTACCATAGCAACTGCTCCATCACATGGTATACACTCATGCTGTCGCCGAGATAAAGAGCACATTTTAAACAGCATATTCTTAATGCCTGTGTCCTCAAATGCAATTTGTGATTATTTTTTCTCTGGGAGCATATTTGTGATAAACAGGTTTCCTTGCCCTTCCTCGGTGCCTGCTAGCAGGACTTTTCTGGGAAAGGCCAGCGCATCTCCAGTGATTCCTTCTCTACTTGGTGTTTTCACCTGCAGATGCTCCCATACAAATCACGAAGCATGGGTTAGTTCACAGCTCCACCTGGGTGTGGGTATTGGTAGGATTTAGGTCTTGGTTTCTGTGCGGAGGAACTTGGGCTCTCCCCGTCATGGCTGCATCCAGCCCAGGGCCCTGCTTTGGGCAGTAGCCAGTGCCCACTGGTACTGGAGTCACTGCTGTGAAGGGCCTGGCTGTGAGAGGAGGACGGGGTTGTTGCGACGGGTACATTTGGTAGCTCCGACAGAGACTCAGTGTGTCCTCCCTGTGAATGCGCCTCCTCTCCACTGGCCTGTGAGATTGGGAGTTCTGCGGTTGGTCTCTAATCCCAGTCTCCTACATGGCAGCACAACATGTTGCCGCAACCCTGTAGTGCCAGCTAAGCTAGCTCTTTCAATCAGTGTATCGCCACGGGGGGAGCTGTGGGGGGGTGTTCCAGCCACGCTCTGGTTATCGTCCCGCTTGCTTCTCCGTTATGAACCCCGAGGATCGGGGGTTGATGACGTGGGAAATGGATGAACACCCCAGGCTGCAGGACGGCGGGAGCTCAGCTGCTAGGGAAAGACACGTAGACTTCTGCGCGCTGCTTGCTTGTACAATCGGAGGCTTTCCAGGGCCCCATTTTGGCACAGGCTGGGGAATTGTTTTCTAAAATATTTGTAATGGAGAAAGTTCTTCACAACTCACTGCCCAGCCCTGGAAGAGAGGCTGCCAAAGTATGTGAAGCTGTAAGAGAGGTTGTTAAATTGAGTAAAAGCCCATTGGAGCATCAGGGTGCATTCCCTTTTAAGTACTCTGTTCCCCACATGATGCTATCTAATTGTTTCTTGAATGATCTCAATGTTTCTGCCTGGCTGAACTTGCCTGCTAGGCCATTCCACATTTAGGATTCTCTGCATGAAGAAAGACTTCCCAACTTAGCCTCGAAATGTCTTTCTGACTTCTGCCTGTTTGTGGCCCAACTTTGCACTAGTTTAATGTCTTTCTTGGACTCGGATACATTTGGAACCTCGCATGAGGGCCCCGCGAGCCTGTCAGGCTGCCAGGAGGGAGAGTGGTGTACGAGCACTATTCCCTCACCGCATTTTAATGTCAGCATCTCCAAAGGGCGCCCGCCTGGCACTTGGGGGCAGCCTCTTGGTGCCGCCCAGTGTCGCTGGTCAGTGCAGTGAGGCACAGTGGGTCGTATCTGCTAAGACCAGATGCTTTAGCTGTCAACATGCTAGGAACATTCATTTGTCCAGCACTCCTGTTTCCTCCAGTTGTGGACTCAGCAAACTTGCCCAGTGTACAAGCACGCACATCTGGATGGAGCACAGGCTGCCTCTTTTAACATGAGAGGCCTTGGTGTACCCTGTACGATGGTGTTGGGAGGAATCCTAAGCTAGATCCGCAGCCTCAGGAAGTCAGTGGAAAGCACGTGGGTTTTGGGTCAGGGTCTCGGTTCTCAAAAAAAAAATTCCTGTAGTCCCCCTGGTGTGTCTCCTCCTCCTCCTCCTCTTTCAAAAGCAATGAAAGGCACAAAGCAGCGCAGTGTGCTTGGAAGAGCGGGGATTTTCCCTCAGACTCGGTGCTTTGTCACATGTGTAGGCACCTGCTGGGCTGTGTGGGCGCCCTGTGCTGTTTGACTCACTCGCCCACATGTCATGTTCCACGCAGAATGGGGATGTCGTGGTTGTAAACCACCCATTGTTCAGAACTACAAAGGAGGGAAGAATTAACATTCCTTGCAATTACCCAACCGCCTTAATTGCTTGCCCAATATTCCGGTTTGGTTTTAGCTGCCCAAGTCAGCCTGGGGTCTGCCAAAGAGAACTTCTGACCAGTTTGTCAGTTCAAAGGCAGAAAACAGGCTGCAAAGACAGAGCAAAATCTACCACCGTGCCCTGATAAATGTTGCCTGAACCCTACCAGCACAGGCAGCTCTGCACCCAGGGGGTGAGACCGGGGGCTCCCAGGGCACAGAGGAGAAAGGGGGTCACTCTGGCCGGTTGGTCCTTGTTCTGGTGACTCCTAACAGGACTGTGTGCTGGCACTGGGTACTGGGCTCTGATTCATATGGACAGCATGTCCTTACAGGGGGCAGCTCTTCATGTGGGAGCGGTGGGCCCGCTGTAGGGAGATCGTCTGGGCCATTTGGCCCAGTACGTACAGAGGCACCGCTGGGACGGAAGTGGCATCTCTGGGTGCTGAGCTTCCGTGTGCTGGGGTTCGATAAACGGGCTGGTGCGGACCTTAGCAGCGCTCTCAGGGAAGCAGGATCTTTCTGTGGCAGAGAGTCCTGGTCAGGCTGTGCGTCGAGCAGAGCAGGCCAGCGCAGACAGGGGTAATCTCAGTCCCAACCCTTGGCACACTGATGAAAACCGAGGCCTGCCAGCAGGCAGTCACCGTAGTCCAGCTGTCCTCCGGGATGGGAAGGCATTACAGTTGTAGCTGCCTATTGACCAAGGAACACGGCACACCTCTTGGCCTGCCCCGATCCAGGCTCCCATTAATAGTGCTTTTCCCCCGATGTGTCCGCCTCCCAGGGAGGCATTTCAGTCCCTTCCTTGGGCCAGCACGCGGAGAGTCTGCCATTCAGCTGGTTCTTGCCTCATGCAATGAGAGCTCCCTGGGCTGCCATCCGCAGTCCCAAAGCACCGAGCGCTTTATGGTTGAGTCCTTGGTAAATCAGAGCGCCCCAAACACCTACACTGATTTGTAGCAAGGACGAGATCGTGAGACGAGGGGCTCAAGTCTTCCAGTTGTACGCGATGGGGGAAAAAGCCTACTGAGTGGTTTATGTTACCCAGTGTGAAGTACATGCCACAAATGGCTAATAAAGATTTGTCATAACAGGAGCCCTATAAGCAGAAAGGAAGTAATAGTTTACAGCTCTTGTGCTATCTGGCACCATTCATTAGTGTATTCTGTGCTAGTAATAAAATTTTACAGGTTGATCATTTAAATGCAGGTTAGAAATAAATTTGATGATCCAACTGGAAAAGTAGCAGAGTCTGGCCAGTCTGTCTTTTCCCCCCCAATCAATATATCAAGTGACGTTAGGCCATGCACACCAGATTAGGCTATAGTTAAACAGTTTACTCATAATAAGAGGTTATCGATCGGGGGGCTTCAAACACAATGCAGGGGTGGTGGGATGTGGAGGGGCTCGGGGGGCACGTAGCAGGGAGCGTGCAGTGACGTTGCGGAAAAGCAGACTTGCTGCATAATTCTAGATCCCGCCCCTCATTTCTGCTTGCTCTTTTATGAAGTGTCCTGAACCCTTTGATGTGATAGAGGAAATCAGTAGCACAGGTCTCCCTCTTTGTTCTAGGATAAGCAGCAAGCTTGCTTTCTGCAACTATCTTGATCAATGAGAGAATGCCTGATATCAAAACCACATGGAGTGAGTGTAGCTGCTGGGTGATCCCTTGAGAGCTGTTTTGATTGGAGCTGGGAGTTTTGTATTGAAAGAGGAGGGAGACAGACAGGTTGTTTGAAAAAATTCCCTTTAGACCAAACGCTGATGTTGGAGCTGAGCTACAAACACTTCCCCTGTAAGAAGTGCAACTTTATCAGTTTTCTAGGTTAAATGCTGTCCTTTGGAATATATTGTGCACTCCACTCAGTTATTCCTTTGGTTGTAGCTTCCTGCAGCTCATTAGCATTAATTGGGCACAGAGTATGATGGTTATCAAGCTAATTAAGCTTCAGATTTTTTTTTTTTTATACAAGATTTTGTTTTTAACTCCTCTCTCCCCTCCCCTTTTGTGAGCATCTCTTGGAAGCAAATACAGATCCCCGGCCTGGGAGGTGCTGAGTGGGAGCTGGAGCTCACACCAGGCAGGATTGGGCCTGTCTCTTTGTGTGTAATAGGGGAGACCGGTTGCTGCACGCAGCTCAGGGCTAGATGCAGCTGATACAACCTGCAGCTTGGCAAGGTGCTTTTGTAGCAGATGCATTTCCAGTGGATTGTGCAGCCGGTTAGGACAGAGCTCCCAGCTTCTCATTTAAAACAGCAGGTTGTTCTGAAATCCACTACCTGCGAGTGGTCGTCCTAGGGAACCTGCCGTTTGCTGAGAATCGCAACGTGTGCTTTAGTAACGAGGGGGAATATCATGAAACATTCAGCCTGGGCAATCATGATTAATACTGTTCCTCTGTGTGTGTGCATATTGATATGTAAGTACACACACGTACATGTGTATAATATACACACGCATACCCATGCACACATGTAAATACCAGGATATATTAAGTTAAACATTAATATCAGGTTAATTTTGACTGATTCAACAGCTTGCTTTTAAGTCTTCTGTTGACAGCCAAACTGCTGGGCTTAATGCTAAGCTTCACATTGCGGCTTATCTCCCCTTAATTAAAATTAAAATGTGAGCAACAACACAGAGATATTTTGTAGTCATCCTGGACGAGGAGAAGCAGAAGCTCGAGTGATGGTTGTTTAATAAGATTATAATTGGGGAGTTAAAGCCTTGTGATCTATTTGTAGATGGGCTTGGTGCTGGTGCTGCTCTGTGGCAGGCAAGCCCCAGGTGCCTGGCCAAGCATCCCTTGCCGACATCTGGAACCAGTTGCAATACATCACTGTCAAAACTGCTTTCTATACATATCTGCATTTACACATTAGTTACCCACGCAGCACTCATCAAAAAAGCTGAACAATCTTGACATGGTGTCCCTGGTGGAACTGCAAAGGTGAAGCGAAGTTGGGAGGCAGTGTCTCGCGTCACTGTCTGCTGCGCTTTTACAACAGGAAGCCTGATTAAAACTGAAAGGAAAAATTTATCGTCAGCTTCTGCTTTGTATCGTTTTAGCTACAAAAAGAATATTTTGTTTCAGATGAAATGTTTATCATCCGGGCCTTCCGGTGCTCTTGGTCCTCGCGGTCTGTTTGCAGCGCTGAGCACTGCTCTCCGGGTGCCGGGGCCAGACTGCTCGGGAGGCTTTTCTATTTTTTCAGTCCTATTCCTTCTTCCATCTCGTCATTCAGCATTTCTCTTTTAGGAGGCATTTGCATTGTCGTTCAGTATTTCTCTTTTAGGAGACATTTGCATTGTAGGACTCGTCTGTAACTGAGGCAAGTTTGCAGGAGAGGGATGGGTCCGCCTGGGACCAAGGGAGCTTATCTAACAGGGTCATATTGCAAAGCGATGCTGTATTTGTCACTGCACTGAAATTAACACCGCTCACATCTATCAGCAATGAAAACCCAAGAACACAAGAGAAAAATGACTGGGAGTTTGCACAGATGGGTTTGCATTTAAAAGCTCTGTTTCTGAGGAACAGCATTAAGGCAAAGAACTGACCCCGCAACACCGCGGTCATCGCACGTGTCCTTTCTAATACAAACTAACTGGTTTAGAAGGTCTCTCTCTAGACTGGGGATTCACCAGGGGTGTAACGTGCTGTATTTATTTTTCCAATGTAAAATCTTCCTGCATGTGCATTTGCTGCAAAGCCAGCACCACCATCCCTGAGCTACGGGAGTGCCAGCAAAATAGCTTGTCTCAGAAAGTGCCACCAGCCTGGGCCAGGGGACTTTGCAGCCAGCCTTGAATGGGTTGGGTGAGCTGTTAGGGAGACAAGGTCTGGATATGAGGGCTGCTTACAGAGGACACTTGCACTAAGCTTGCCATATGTAGATCTACCGTGTCCCCGGCCCAGCTGCCAGGCCTGTCTACCCAGCCTCTGGAGCGTTGGGGGCTCCAGACCCCATAGCACTGCATTGCAGTGATGCAGTCAGGAGGTCCACATGAGAAGGGCAAGGTCACATCCTCCTTGCCAGCGCCCCCTCTACCATGGGGCTCGCCCCACCTCACTTTCAGTGCAGGTGAATTGAACACTGAGTATCTGTCCCATGGCACCCCTGGCATCTGGACTGCCCAGCTGTGCACGAGGTCTGACTCTGTACATGCCGCTGAGGCCAATGATTAGGGTTTGTCTAGTGCTGAGGGCTGGGGTTGTCCGTGGTTCCTTTCTGTACCAAGGTGTAGCACGGTGCTGCTGTCTGGTTACGTGTGCCTCTTCCCCGGCGGGTGCTGTTGCTTCCCTGTCTATGCCGGGGTCCAGCTGCAATGGGACTCAACGTGAAAGGTGAGATTTTGTCTCAGCATTTGCTGCATTTGACTGAGTCCCTAAAGACGCATGTGTCTGGTCTGTACTGAGCTTTGTCCTGGCCTTGCCCGGTCTACTGTGAAAGCCGGCAACACTGTCCCGCAAGTGGACACAGCCAGCGTTTAATTTCTCAGGACAATGAATGTTTCCTTCCTGACCCTGGGGACCCTTCTTCAGAAGCATGCTCTTCAGATCACTCTCTCCAGACAGTGCTGCCCATGCAGTTGGCGGCTGGAAGACCTCAGAGCCCTCAACCCAGACTCTCCTTAGCAGTCAGAAATTGTGCCAGATACTTGCAGCTTTTGAGACAGCTGCTGGTAGTATTTGGGGCTCCACGTGCAGTTGTATGTCCAGAGGTTGGGTCGTTGTGTGTGTCTGGCTTGGAAGCTGTGGAAGGAGACATGGTGGCCGTGAGAGGGACACGTGTGTGAGTGTGCGCAGACAGGCACCCACACCCTGCTCATATGCCTGCTGCACTTTGCTCTTGTGGATCCTGTTCCATCATCTGTGGGTCAAAGCAATCGTCTCCTTGGCACTTAAATCAAGGGTGTTACCAGCACACTCTCCTTTTTGCGGTTATCCCAGTGACTCTTGAGGCCAAACACAGCAGGGAAGCTGGGGTATCTAGCAAGTCGTACAGACATCAGATAGATGGCAGCACAAGCAAGGCAACTGGGAGAAGTTTCGGGCCCAGAGACACTGTCTGAGGCCTGGGTCTTTTGCCCCATCAAGCTGTCATTCCTAACATCTCCCCCTAAGTACAAATACCAGCTGTGGGACTGTTCCCCAGTTCCCCCGGTGCACACTGGAACTGTCCTGTGGCTGTCCTATTTAAATGGGAAAGTCACAGAACAGTGGAGATGTGCAATGCATGATCGCAGCCCATTTCTGCAGCTGGCACTTCAAATGTCCCACAGAAATATTTTCACAGATGGGGAAGTCTGCGGAATAAATAGAAAATTCTCCCAAGTTGAAGATTTCCTCCTAAAGCTTTGGGAACTCCTTTGTTTTTCTTTTCAAGGCCTGCTTTACTGGCAGCAGTGCTGTGCGGATCAGATCAGCCGTGTTCTTGTGGGCTCGTGCAGATGGCCTATCTGCTTTAAGCTTGATTTGTCCAGCCACCATTTCATGCAGTGGCAGTTGTGGGTACATAGATTTAAAGGGTAAAAAAAACAAATGATGAAGTCAAACTTCAGTGATTTTGAGTAGCGTTTCATGTGCTGCCATTCACATTGGCTTCTCTATGGCATGCCAGTCATCTTGGGTACTCCAAAAATGCCCATTCAGAATCCAGTCACACGACCGGTGCTTCCTTCCCCTCTTCCACCGGACGTGGTGGCGGGTTCCCTGCTGCTCCATGGCCTCCCTGGTTCTGCGAGGGCAGAGGTTTCATCCTGATCCCCCCAGGGAGCCAAGAAATACCAGGGCCAGGGAGTTCCCAGGCTCAGTTCTTCTCCCTAGGGAGAGCAGAGGGGACCTGGGGTGTGACTTATTTGTCCTTGCTTGCCTCTGCTCTAGCGCTGACACCATGCAGTTGTCCTCAAGGTCCTGGTGTGATGGGCACCTCTCGCTAACTGGGGTTCACTTCGTGAGCTAGAAGTCTGGGTGGTGCACTAGACATCCTGCAAAGCCCAGGGCAAGGAGCTACTTTGCCTTTGGCGATTCCCATTTGTTCACATCTTTGTGGCTTTCCTGAGGCCAATGGCTTTGGCTATCTGTGAGTCACCTGTGTCCATGTCTGGGGCTCAGGATGTCGTTGAGAGAGAGAGGAAGCCCTCCAGTCCCTGCAGAGGCCACGCAAGGCCCGTGCAGCATTTCAGTCGTGGTTAAGCCAGTAACGCAGACCTGCCGAGATCCATGTGCGTATCCCCCAGCAAAACATCTACATGCGACTCTCGGCCCCTGGCTGCGGTGGGAGCGAATTCCAGTGTGGTGTTATAGCCTAGCACGGGGGAAGACACAAAATAGAGATGATCTCTGCCCCGAAGCAGAGACAGACGGCAGATGCAGTGGGACCTTGGAGAAGGGAACCGCTAGGTGTGGTGGGGTCCAGCGGTTGTTGTCGTGGCCGTGTCCCTGCTGCACAAAGTGACTCAATGACACGAGATGGCATTTTTTCAATGCCCCCACCAGACTCCTGGCACAGCCGTTTCCAGCTCCGCGGCTGCTGTTCACTGCGCTCCCGCAAGCTTCGCTGAAAAGCAAACAAAATCGGCACCCAATGAGCCTAAACTGAATTTTCAAACAATGGCAACAACAAACCAATTAGAGTTCCTCTTGGTTTTATGTTAAGTGTAAGCACTGACTCCGCGGAATCGCTGCAAAGTGTGAGCGATGCATGAAATGGAAATTTCCTGCCTAGTGCGTAGAATAAATACAGATAGAGCTGTGCTATTTGCTGTAATATTCAGCTCAGATGCAGCCAGGGGAGAGGAGAGGAGCAAGCCCTGGCGCCACACCAGCAGCAACACTCCACGACTTGGGTTTATGTCATGTTTGGAAAACGCTTTTCTCCTGGCATCTCAGAACCGCGAGCCAGTCAGATTCCTGCCCGCCCTGCGAAGGGGTCCTGTGACTGTCTCGTGTCAGAGGGGGTGTGGTGTCTGAGCCGGGGGCAGCCTGTAAAGACCCGTCCGTCCACACTGGTTCTCCGGCATTGGTCTGTCTCGCCCTGCTGCACTCCATCACTTGCTGCCAGGAACCCCAGCCAGGGCACCCCGTTTCCCTGCAAGCCACGTGCAAGTTGGTGGCGTCAGTGCAGAGGCTCACAGCATGCAGAAGCTCTCTTTCCTTAGATCCAGCCCTTCCCCATCCTGCAGTAAGGAGGAACGTGGCGCCTTCTCAGGACTCTTAGCTGGGACCCTAAACTGTCCTACTCTGTAGTTAATATTCTGGCTCACTTGTGGCTGGGAAACGTGTGGTATAAAAACCCAGCTGCTGTTTCAGCTGCTTAGAAAGATCCTTGCCACCCTGGTGCCCGACAAGGCCTGGGAAGAGGAATTTCAGCCGCTGTTCCAGACTTGCAACCTTTGCATGTGCTTGGTATTATTCTGAGTTCCTTTCTGTGTGACATCTCCGAGTGCACGTGCATGTGCAGTGGCGGTCGCTGTCACCCTGCACCTCCTTACTCAGCAGGAGTAAGCAGTCAGATGTGCTGGCTGGGCATGCCAAGCTCCGCAGAGGCGTCCCCGCCAGGGAGTTAGATTCACGTCGAGTTCCCATGGCAGAATCGCGCCTCTCACTGACAATGGGAAGGTCAGAGGAGCCAGCTCAATGCTCAGATCCCAAGCGGCGTTTGTAGCAGCTGTAAAGTGTGCCGATTTGTGGGATAACATGCGTGGAGTGCTGGGTTATTAGTCACTCCCCAAAGCAGGGCTGGGCTTTCAAGCCCTGTCTGGGAAACAGAGACTCTTGCCATGGTCCATGAAGGTGTGTTAGGGCCTGGGCTCCCCTTGCTGATCCCTGTCTTATCTCCCTGAAACATCAGCAAGCAGGACGGGTGCAGCCAGGCTGCCCTGGCGTTTGGGTGCCCTGGGGATGGACAAGGGAGCCGACAGGATTTGGGCTGCGGCGTCCCACACGCTGTTTGGCGCTGGCCTGCCTCGCAGGCCCACCCGTCACAAGCGTGTTAGAACAAAGGAGCGTTCCCACCAACGCCGATGGCTCCCTGCTCCGAATCCGTCTCCCTTCCCTGCCGCTGCACCGCGGTTTATTATGAATTAAGAGTAGAACTCCTTCTCTGCCACGGAAAAAAGCTGCCTCCATTTTTCAGAGCGCCTCTGTTTATATAGTTTATGGGAGAAGAGGGCTCTTAATATTTCAGTGTCATGACCATAAAATGAAAAGGTTACTGCTTACTACAAAGGCTTGCTTGGATCCAGTACCAATTAATTTTCAATCTAAAATATATGTCTCCTGACCATCTCGCAACGGCTGTGAGCAGAGGAGATTCCTGCTCAACATGCCGGAGCCACAAGCCCAGTTAGAGAAGTAGCTAGCATTTTCCATGCTGGTTTGCTCATCCCCACTGGGGATTCCCATTATCCTTGATAGACTGTTCACTCTGGCAGTGGGCTATGATAGCTTTAGTTTTTCACCCGGGGTCTGTTCTGTGTCCATGCATACAGCTACTCAGATCTCAGTCCTAATTTTCCTCACAGAGGGGAAACGGAGCATGTGTCAGAGGCAGGAGACTTACTGTGTGGAGCTGCTCTTGCAAAATCCTCTGCAGAGTGGCTTGAGTTTCTTTGGGTGTAGTGGTAGTTTTACCGTATAGAGCACACGGCCGTTTCCAGCCTGGATTTCCCCGCGCCTAACTGTGGCTCAGCCCGTTCCCTACACGTAGGGGGAGGAATAGGAATGGAAGTCGTAGCAGACCCCAGCACGCGCACGCTGACTTTCTGGAGGGTGGATGAGCTTCTCTTTATCTTTATTTATTAATAAAAGACGGAATGCCTTGGGAAACAAAAGGTTTTAATGGCTGGTGCTCGGTATCCTTGACAACAGTCCCCAAAGAATATTACATTAGGGCACCAGAGAACTTTTAAAAATAAGTAATGGAATTCCGTCTCTGTTATGCTTTTAGTAGTCATTTCGGCCATGGTGCAGCGAGGTCATCAGCTGAGCTCAGTGAAGGGAGCCAGAACACGAAATGATGCTGAGAGAACGTCTGGGAGATGAGAGGTACAGAATTACAAGCGAAAGTGCAGGCCTGCTGAGGCAATTACAGCTTAATGGGGTCATTTGGAAGGCAATTGCCAGGGGTTAATGTAGTATGGAGAGATGAGGTGAGATTGAAGTGAAATTTGGGGCTGGAAATGTGTTAAGATGAAAGATCAGAGTGCAGCGGATTCTGCAGTGCAGAAGGTTTATATCATGCAAAAGATTTGAAAAAAATGTAAAAATAGTAGCCAGATGTTGCTAAATAAATAAATAAAACCTTAAGTAAACCCTTTTAAAACGTGAAATAGCTACATAAAAAAATACCTGGCCCTGGGAATGGATTGCAGCTTGGAAGGCGACGTTTAATACAGCACAAAGGCACTCGCTTTGAAGGAAAAGTTCTGTTGCATTTGCCTGCACATGTCGTGGAGAGACAATGTGCTTAGGCTGCTCCCATTATTAACACAACACGCTGCCTTGTGACAATGACAATATTGCTGCTCTCTCGGATGCTTGTGCCTCATTTAAAAAAAAAAATCCACTGTTTTGGAACTGAAAGCAGGAAACAGCCCCACATACACATATTTTGATATATTTGTAATGGATTCGTCACATTATCTTTTCAGGCATTAAAATAATACTCATAAGATGTCAAAATATTACCAGAATGTGAGCGTGCATTCTTGGAGAGTGGGTATTTGGGTTCTGAAAAGTATGCTTAAATATTACAGGTGTTTAAATTAAAAATGTCAAACCATGAAGGCATAATGGAAGTAATCATTTTTACATAGTTTTAAGCCGCGCAGTGTTTGAGAAAGCTTTGCATTCCAGACTATTGTGAATGAGCGGAGTTCATAAGAATTCAAAGGACAAAAGAGATCATTATGCTTTGTTACCTCAGCTAGTTCATTACCTTAATTGCTGAGCGTAATCCAGTCTTGGAAGAAAACTCTAGGGCTTTAAGGAGATCAACATCGGCACCTTATGGCACAGAAAATGGAAACCCTTTCCTGTACCGTCGCTAACTCCAGGAACACTAAACCTTGATCAAAGGCTGAACTTTTCTTAAGGTCGGCCATGTGAAAATCCCCTGGAGCTGTACCATGCACTGAACCGTAATGAAGTGTAGTAGGTTCAGCACCATTTCTGTGCGAGTGTGACCGTCCTGGATCACTGGCTAGCAATAGCACATTATCATCCTTTCAGATAGGTGAAGTTTTAACATAGTTATGTTTAGTAGGGATAATACATCTCTTTTTGCAACAGCTCTCTGCATACTGCACGCACCGAACAAACTCTTAATGTGCAATAATGCTGCAGAGTCGAGAGTCAGAGCATGGAGCTCGTCATCAGGCAGGAGGCCACTTTTCCAGGAATGGCTTGTTAAATTCTCCTTAGCTCCATGCAAGGAGAAACATTTGCAGGCAGGCGTTTGACTACACGGATCAGTTTCAGCTGTGAAATGATTCAGAAGAGTTTTGTTAGGGAAGAATCAGATTTATTGTAAATACATTAGAGCATGCCTTTTTTCCCCCCAGCTGTATTTCCTTGATACATGCAGGTTTTTCTCTAGTTATCCGATCTGACGACACACTCTTTTTCCCTGTACAGTTGCATATATTAGGACTTAAAAAAATGCACTAAAACAAAAAATATGACCTTTAAAAGCATGGGTGAGTTGCATTCATTTTATAACCATCAAAGCAACTCTTTACTGTTGTAAGGTAGAAAAATCAATGATGCAATCTTTTTCCTTTTGCCTCGTGCAATCCGTAATTGAAATGGAAAATCAAATGAACGGCTAACAGATAATTGTTTTATCAATATTCCCTGCCTGCCCTACAAGGGTCAGCCTAGAATGATCATGAGCCACGGATATGATGAGGACAAAATGTGAAATTGAACAGCAAGGAGGCAATAAATCAACCTTGACAAGAAAGAGTGACCAGCATGTAGCTCTTGTAGGCAGCTTTTGGGACACTTTTTGTCTCAGGTGTCTGCACTGATTTAAAAATGTGAGAATATAATATTTGAAGCTCTACCAGTGGGTAAACAACTGCAGACTATTTCTGGGTTAAGGCGCCATCAAAGCAAACACGCTGCCGCTGAAAACACAGAGGACACAGGGACGCAGCAGGAAAAAGCTCACTGTAAAAGGACGGTGCGGGAATAACAGAGTAGTCTGAGCTGCAGGGAGGGAGCACTTCTGGGCCCTCTTACACCACCCCCGGCAGCGTTAACACTCAAATACATTCGAACGTATGTTCCAGACGTCAGATGGGGCAAGAGCAGATCTCTGAATTGGAGACCAGGCGTTTTGCAAGCAGGAGAATGAGAGGCCAAGCAAGCGAGCGCTGCTGCCCGGCCGCCCCGGCAGAGAGCGGTGAGCAGGGATTCCAGGAGACGAGAGACCTCATGGCAGTTCCTAGCACGTGGGAGGTGACTGCAGCGTGGCATTGAGCCCGGGCTAGTGGTCTTGTGTCTTGCTCCAGCTTCTCTGGGCGTCGTATTGCTCTGTGCTGCCAGCTGCCGGGCGATGCCTCCTAGTCCCAGGTGCGGCGCCCGCTCTCTCTCCGTTTCCATGTTCCTGTTTAAGATATTGCTCCAGAGAGAAGGCTCCTATTGGACATCTCAGCATCAGGGTGTCTGCTGGTTTTTAGCAGAGGAGGAGTCCACTTGGGCAGCACGTGGAGCAGACGGCATTCTCCGTGCACGCACCACCCATCCCATTTGTGACTGGGCCCTGAGGACTGGCTCTGGAGGCTGGAGATTTGAGCTCAGAGTTTCAGGGCTGGCTGCTTGGCTTGGCTTTTATGCCTGTTCAGAGTTGCCAGACACAGCCCTCATTCAACACACTTTTGAGTCGTGTTGCTGGAAAGCAGCACTGATTAAAGACCCCATAAGGAAGGATTATTACACGGGGCAGCTACCATGCCTGGAGGGGGCTGGAGCATTCAGTGGCAATGGCCAAGAGCTGAGCTGTTGCGGGTCTCTCTCGGCAAGGGCTGAAGGATGCATGGGTTGAGTATGGGTGGCTGTGGCTCCATGCCCCTGCATGCCATATGTTGGCTCTGCTTAGCTGGAAGTAGAAGGAAATGGCAGGAACAGTTGCAGGTCTGGGGGCCTCAACACACCAAGCAAGTGGCACGAGTGGGCTGCAGCTGCCATGAGCTAGAGGTACGTGCAGAGCGGAGGGGAACTCACCCACCCGGCCCTGCCTGCAGCTTGCTGCGCCCTTGAGTTCTAGGATTTTGCCCCAACAGCTGCTGGTCCGGTCTGTCTGTCTGTGTCCGTGAGATCGTGCTGGGAAAGCATCCCGAGAACTTGATTTTAAATCTGGGCTCAGCTGTCCCGGCTCCGTCCCCAGGGAGCAGGGGGGGATCATGTGTTTCAAACAGTTTTTGAAAACTGTTCTCAAAATAAGGAATCTGGTAAAATGGGTTACCAGACGGGGGACCTTCTTGTGTTATTATTTTAAGCACAGTGTTTTAAACACATTCTGTCCTGTCCCCCGGGGATGGAGCTGCAGGAGCTCAAACTATTTTTACTGTTGGTTTCTCAGACTTGTTTCCTACCAGGGCCCTTTGATACAGAGCCGCCTGGGCCCGAGTTGGACAGTCCTCGCGGAGGTCGTACCCGGGAGGTTTTCTTCTCAGCCCCAGGACTAGAACTACCCCTTTAAAAACCGTGTTACGCTCTGCACTGACCGATGGGGCCTCTGAGCAAAGGGCTGGCCTGGGGTCCAGGTGCCCAGGCTTGGAGAACAAGGGCTCACAAATAAACTGGACCCAAGACAACCTGAGCCAGTGTCACGCTGAGAACAGCAGCCGGCGGGGCCCAGGTGCAGGCCTGTGCGGCACAAATGTTTTGTGTCCGAATGCACAGCGTGCTCAGAGCTGCTCACCGTCCTGATGTACCCCCAGGGCAGTGGTGTCCCCACTTAGCAGAGGGGAGAGCTGCTGACCCGAGTCCGAGGGGGAGGCTGGATGAGGATGGAGATGCTCCCATGTCTCTGTCCTACACCCGAGCCTCTAGGCCACAGCTTGTAGCTGCCTCTGCCAGGGCTGGCGTGGGGCAAGCCACAGTATCCCTCTGTCTCACTCCATCTCCAACGCGGTGACATACCACCACTGTCCTTTGTGCTCTTGAAACCCGCCTGGTCTAAAGAGGAGATGCCAGTTTATCAGCAGCTAAGAAGACAGGCGTGTGATGGGGAAGGGCAGTCTCTGCTCGGGTGTGCGGCAGGAGGGGAACGTTCATGTCATGGGTTGCAGACGGGAGGAGCCCGGGCTGCCGTCTCCCCGTGTGCCTGGGGTGAGAGACAGCAGCAGGCTTGTGAGGAGCACGAGCCAGAGCCCTGCCCTCAGTAACTGCTTCTGCAGGGCTATTTCCTGGCCTGGCAGCACGCAGAACATCCAGGCAGGCCCGTGGGAGACGCGCGGTCACAGCCCGTTGTGTCGTGAACACCCCTTCCAGAAATGCCCTAGATACATGTTACTTCATGGTGCCTCCAGAGAAGCTGCTTGGGCTGTCAGGCTATTCATCTGGGTTTCTAATGGCTCTGGCCTGCCAGACGAACGCGTCGTGTGAGACCTGGCCTAGCTGGGCATGAGCTACGGGGCACGTGTGCTGGAGCTCACACTCATGGCACTGCCACTTATGGCGAACATGCCTGTCCCTGCACCCCGAGTGCTCAGCGTGATGATGTCTGGGGCTCAGGGAGTGTCCTCAGAGGCTTCCAGGGATGGAGGGCAGGATGCCCCATCAGGACCTTGTGCGGAGGCTGTGCTCCTCCTGAGAGAAATGGCCTTTCAAGGGAAGAAGGTGAAGCCCAGCTCTCTGCATGCACAGCCAGGCACGGGACCTGAACACCCATCCTGACTGAGGCTCAGCACCGTCCCTTTCTGGTTCAGCTCCCAAGGGACCTGCCACCGCAGCGGGGACCGAGCATCCGGGGAGCTGGCCAGCATGGACACCTCCCCGCGGGCTCTGTGGCATGCTGGCGTCGAGTCCAGCCTCCTGCCAGCACACGCACCTTCCCTTTGCCTCCCTGCCCACGAGTCACTTCCTTGGCTGTAGGGGGGATGTGCCCCTTCACCCTGAGCTAGGAGCAGTGTTGCAGGGACACACCTTCTGCCCTGGCTCTCTTCTGGGCCTCACCCTTTCCTCCCGCAAGCCACGTATGGAATCGGTAGCTGGGCAAGTAGGTCCCCGAGAGGATCTTCCTCGGCAGTCACCTGAGCAGGGGCAGAGGGCCAGCCCTTGTGCTGCTAGTCAGCAAGAGTCTGGCCTTGTCTCCTGCCTCTTGGGCCGGGCTGAAAACCAGCTGATTGGTCTTTATTTTGAGCCCGGAGCCCGGACGTGGCTGCCTATTTGTTTTCATTGACGTTGATATAATCATTCGGCGCCTTCCATGAATTAGGTTTGGGGAACTTGCAAGTTAGCTCTGGTGCCTCTCCTCTCCCTGGTTATTACATATGCTTAGATAAACTCGTTGAATTAACTTTATAAGCCTTGTAAAAACTACAGATAAAACTGTTCCAGAAAATCAACATTCTAAATCATGCTAAGTCTCTTCCTATTTTGCTCATCCTCTAGCAGGGCATTGACAAAAATATGAAATTGATTTGGTTGAAGGGTGTTAAAGAGCCGACAGCCAAATGTCACAAACAATGAATGGCTGCAGTGTTGAAAAAATCAATAGGGAGGTTAAAGCTGGTCTTGTGAAAGGCTTGGCAGACTGCTCTGTTCCAGGAAGATATCTGTCTTCTGGCCTTGGTTGCATGATCAAAAGGAAAACTTGATAGGTTTAATGAAGGGAGATACTGTAAAACTGACAACAGAAATATAGACACTGTGGTAAACTGCAGTGCACATCAGTGAGTGGAGCTATTAGATACATTTTTCAGTCTGAAAAAATATTTATAGGTAAAGATGTCAAAAAAATATTAGGGCATTCTTTCACTTTTTTTCAGTCAGCCTCCAATCAGCAAATGCATTTGCATGGAGTAAACAAAGGTTTGTACTGTATGTTTAATTGTACAACATCATGGCAAATGTATAGGGCAAAATAATTAGCATGTTAATTAGTGAATCATAATGTTTTCAAATCATTGCATGATGAGATTACAGATCTAAAACTGAGATCAGAATCACTTCATTATTTTGAGATAGTATTTGCAGAGAATCATTGGAGAAAGGAAGAGAAGAGTCCGCCACTGTCTCGTCAACGGAAAGAAAAGGCTCATTAGTCCATAGCACAGGATTTTTATCAGGGCATCATGTTTTGCACCTTGTTAGTAAATGGACCCCTCCCCTGAAAATCAGTTCTTTGAAAGGCGAAGTCCAGAAATATAAATCAGGATGCCTGCCGTTTTCCAAAAATGGCTAATAATATTAAGTTGACTGAAGACAGATTGTGAACAAATTGGTAAAGATTTAGAAGGGGCCGGGGACCAGCACGCTCCTACGTAATGCTGCACAGCTTTTGTTTCACTATTTATTTTGCACCTGGATTATTGCCTCCCACGTCATTTTTAGCAAAGAGCCACAGCCCTAATGCTCGGCACTCAACTACATCACAGCCCTTGGACGGCGATGCCACCTCTGCAGCATTCATTTTTCCCCGGCCCCGTGTTAAGCACATATGTACAATTCATGAGACTGTTTGTGCTGGGTGGTTGTCATCTGTCAGTTCTGGGAATCTTCCCCTTTTTTTTTTCCTAGAAAAATGAACTCATTAGTTTAAAACTCCCAAATGCCACATTCAGCTCAAACAGCGAAGATGATAACCTGTAAAAAAAAAAAAAAAAAAAAAGAGAGGAGAAAAGAGAGTAGTAGTCTGGCAGGTTTTCTGCAAGTGGACGCTGTAATAAAAATGCCCCCTACTTTGTTGGGATGGTATTTGTAGGGCTGCTGCCATATGTTACTTTCCTTTTTAGCTGGGATTATGCCATCATTATTGCTGATAAAAGCTGTTTACTGCCTTGGCAAAGGAATGATGCTTGGAGCAGTTTTGGAAACCGCCATTCAGTTTACAGAAAAGTGCATTTAGTGCCAGATGCTAGGATCCTGGGTCTTTGTTATCTTTTCCCATTATTGGGATCATCCATTGTCTGGGCTTTTTTTCTTTTAACTTAACAATGGTTTTATTGTTTGTGTGTTGAATCCACGGTATTCCTTGCAGGTGACACGGGAGATTTTTAGCTCACTATACAGCTGGTCTCAAGGAGCGCATTTTATCCCGCCTGCCCTGGGAGCCATGTGTGCGCCGAGTTTCTGGTTCTCAGCGTGCCCTCCACGATGTTTGCACTTTGGATCCACTGTGTGCCTGGAGGGAGGGAGAGGGAGGCTCTTTCAGCTGAATAATAAGCTGCTGGCGAACGTGTAGAGCAGAAGCAGAGAGCTTCACGGCGAGGAATCCTCTAGTGTTGCCTGAGCCCCTCGTAGCTTGTGTACGTTCCTGGGAACATCACTGTCAAGGACTCTGCAAAATCATTGGGCTGCAATAAAGGGAGGCAGTCGGGGGAAGTGTGTAAATTAAAGAATACCTTGTATTTTTAATCTGAAGGGGGCCATAATTCATATGTAAATGGTCTTAGCACAGAGTAGCAGAGCTGGGTGACGTGCTGCCGTTCCAGCCGTGCCAGCCTTTCCATCAGAAACCTTTATGGATGGGGCTCCAGAAAAGACAGGGAGTGTTTGTTTTTTTCCCTCCTGTGCTGAAACTTGATAGAAACTGAAGGGAGCGAACAGGAAAAGCAAGCGGTGCCTTTACATCCTGGCTGAGCCGCTCACCATCGTGTTAAATACCAGTGGTTTTTAAATGAATTTTTGCACCTTGTTATTTATCGCCGGGCATGGAGTGGCATAGGCCACGGACAGCGTCTCGGTGCTCACCTGGCAGTGCGTAGCAAGAAGGGTGATAGAGTGACATGTTCAAAATTCAGGGCAGAGACCTCTGGTGCCCTTGCCCTTGGGAGCCGGGGGAGACTGCAGGCCCCGACAGAGGGGCGCAGGGGTGCAGGCTGTGCGGTGCAAGCCAGGCTCCCCAGGTTCTCCTCCCGCTGGCGGTGAAGGCTTGTGGCAGGGCTGCACAGCACAGCAGAGCAGAGCAGAGCAGAGCAGGGTGTTTATGCCCTGCCTGGGGAGAGCACTGAGAGATCGAGAAGCCCGGAAGGCTGAATGCTGTGGGGAGCTGTATTCCTAGGTCTGGTGCGTAGTCGGGTTTTTATAGTGCCTGATGCCTGCCCCAAAGCTATTTAACGATGCCCAGCAACACTGCTCCAGTTCTTCGCTGCGAGGAGAGCGATGCTTCGGTTCACACCTCACTGAAAAGCAGTGTCTTGAGCAGGTGCCTCCAGTGGGGACAAACGCTTCACGGCACCAAGCGCTGACACGTTCTTTGGAGCTGCCCCATCCAGACCCCGTCCCAGGCTTCCCATCCAGCTGGTGAGATCTGGGGGAGCACAGGTCGAGGGGCCTCTGCCTGCAGACTGGGTGTTTCTGGCTCGCTGGGGTGCTGTTGCTTTAGCACCAGCAATGTCTTCTCTGACACCTTGCCTCCATCTTTACGCCAACGTGTTTGGAAGGAATGGTTTTCCCTGGGATCTTCCCCTGAGCCTCTTACCTGGGAGATCCCACACCCCACGACGTTCCCTATCGATCGGCTGTGCGGAGCAGCTGGGGCGCTGCCAGAGCATGGGCATGCCCGGTGGGCTGCGGAGAGCCTGGCTGCGGGCGGGTACAGCAAATCCCAGCGCTGCCCTTTCACCTCCACCTCACAGGTTCACCCGTGGCAGGTGGGAAGCAGCCAAGAGCTTCTCTCGGGGGCCTCTTGTGGCATAAACGTGGCTCAGTGGATGGCGTCTCACAGCACAGCCCCGAGCAGTGTGATTGACTCACCTTGGCAGCTCAGGCTGAGACACTGAGGCCTGAGCAGGCCCTGAGGACTGAATTTCCCCAGCGGGTGCTCCCTTAATGGCCAGGCGGAGGCTGGGGGCTGCTGCAGGAGAGGGTGGTGTGGGCAGGATGCCTGTCTACCAGGAGACTCTTTGGTGGCTCGAGTTTTTCATGTTTCAGGGCCATGATTCCAGCCCCTGATGCGAGTGTGGAAGGGACAGGCCTTTTCTTTGCCGTTCTGTCTTGTTCTGAAATTGCACCCATCCACGGGGCTCTTCCCCACCTGTTGCCCTGCCATTTGTGCTGAGAGGCGGACAAGAAATGGTGGCCCCCGCACCCAGCGGTGCCTCGAGGCTGGCGAACTCAGGGATAAACACGTGAACACTGGGCTGGTTCGACACGCACCGAGCCGTGCGGTGGCGCATAGCGATCGTAGGGCAGTGGGGTGGAAGGGACCTCCTGGGGTCACAGCTAGTCCAACCCCTGCCTGAGGCAGGACCATCCCTATCCAAACCCCGCCGGACAAACTGTAATCGAACCTCTTTGTAAAACCGCCGTCAACCCCGACACAATGCACGTCGCCTTCCCTGCGAGCGGCTTGCCGGGTTCTATCAAAGAAGCCAGGCTCGATACTGTAAATTGTGCCCTCATTAAAACACAAGGACCCGTTGCTCATTAGCTGTTTTCCCGGTGCCCGCGTGCCCGCCTGCTGCATCCGCGATGGTGTGCACTTCGGTGCTGGACGCACCTTCCCCCTCCCCGGGCCGTGTGCTCCCCCCAGCAGGCAGGTGACGGAAGCGGCACGTCCCCTGGCAGGGGGTCTCCGTGGGGCTGCTGGAGACCCGCTCTGCTCCGCCGTGTTATTCTGTGGGGAAGAGACGCTGACCTTATTCTCCTGCTTAGAGAGATGCGTCTGGAACCAAATGAGGGCAGTAAAGTATAATGGAAGGCTTTACAAATGAAAGTTTTGTTTCTGCTCGTGCAGTGCCTTGTTTCCCCCTCGTGTATCCTGGGAAATCAGACTGATCAATAGTTCCCATTTCAGTACAACTGCGGCAAGCATTACAACTGTATAAAATTTACAACATTGTCTGCTGTAAATTTTAATTGGAAAAGCCTTATAGCTTTACCCTCTATCTTTGCAGGTTTAAATCTATTTGATTTAAAAAAAAAATCAAACAAATTTACTACATATAATATCGTGTCATACACTTTTTATTGACAGTGTAATATAAATAGGACAAAACCACCGTCCTGCTGGAAGAAAAATGGCCATAAAAATAGGTGGAAAAGGCTGGAAGTGCTGACTGCACGGTACGTGCTGGAGAAAACTGCCCATCGCGCCGTGCGCGTGGCCACAAACTATTAGCCGGGGCAAGCGGGTCAGAGGAACGGATCCTTTGTGCATGTGCACAGGAGCCCCGAGCCGCAGCCAGTCGGCGGAGAGCGCAGCCTGCGAGGAGAGGAGCCGCAGCTCGGAGGAGATAGCAGAAAATGTCGCTTTCAGCACAGCTTTATTTCTGTCACAGGTCAGGCTTAAAATGCTGTGTGATACAGTTATTGACTCTAATCTGGGCATAAACACAAGTCCTCAAGCACCAGCCCAATTAATAATTTGCATAATTAACATGCATATTAAATAGGGACTGGCCTTGCATCTGTATTTGCAGTGATAGGGGTAATGAGGGCTAGCGGAGCGGTGCCTCGGGCTGGCGTTAGCAGACGTGTGGCAGTAGTAATTTTTGCTCGGATTGACAACTGCTAGACAAGCAGTCCCAGCATAAAACTAAACCCCGTTTGGCAGAATTAATCGTTGACAAACTGCTCTTAAAGCTGTAACATTGTTTCTGTCAGTTGTTCGGTTTGATGTCACTGTTAGACATAATAAATCAATAGTGTCAGAACTTGGTAATGTTTATAGCTAGCAAGGTTTATTATTTCATATGACTGTCATGTACAAATAGTGCTTATCATGGCTGCCCCTAAATTATCGAAGGCAGAATATCGCTTTGCATGGATTTCTGCAAATTCCTGCCCCAATCAGTCCCTTTGCCAGCTGGAGCCCGAGGGGGCGGCTCGGGTTTGGGAGGTTTGGGCGGCGCGAGCAGGGAGGTAGTTTTGTTCTCAGCAGATTTTTAGTGGACAGGTTAAGACAGGTTGAACACATGACTGTGTCTGCATCCCCAGCTGGACTACCTGGCTTTCAAGGCCTTTGTTTTACAAACCATTTTGTTGCATGCCTTTGCTTAAGCAATACTGGATTCTTAGCTGAGGATGGATTGAGAAGAAACAGTTTTATAATAGCAAGCAGGTGATGAGGTTCGGACTGTGCTTCTCTCCTCGTTGCAGGATTCAGGTGACTGCAGATCTAAAGGCATCTAAAAACCACGTCCTTGGTCCCCTGTCAAGTGGGCGGGCACTGGGCATGGATCCCTTTGCAAACTGCAGTCTGGGATGCTTGCTCTAGGGGCTCTATCCTGTAGGTAGTACATGCCCCTAGATGTACAGCCGGATCCTGCACCCCAGACTCTGGCGGATGTGCAAGGAACCAGGCCCCTGGGTCATCTTTACAGCATAGGGACGGGTGTTTATGCCACGATGCAGACAGAGTGCAGTGAGCCGCTCCTTGGGAGCTGCTTCCGAGGCAAAAAGCAAGACCAGACTCCTGCCTGGATCCAGTAACAGAGGTTTGCACAGCGGCGGAGCACATGCATGCTTAGGGAGTGTGTGCATATGTGCAGGTAGCCCCAGCCTAAATAGCACGGCACCACCTTGCGGATTCTGCAGCCGGTTCGAAAGCAGCTTATCTCCCCTACCTGAGCTCCCCCCAGCTGGCGCTCCCCGTGCCAGCTCAGGCAGACGGCTTCTGTGCCGTTTATGCCCCAGCAGGCTTTGCATGCAGCCGTTTGAGCCGTGATTGACAGAGCTGCTCATGCAAAGCCTACCGGGCACCGGGCTCAAGCCGGGCCGGGAACCGGAGGCAGGGCTAGAAGCCAAGGTGGCCAGAGGTGGAGGAGTCAGGATGGCCAGCGGGTTGCAGGGCCCTGTGTGGCTTGTCCCTCACGCCTGTCCTGAGGGCATGAGGTAGCCCAACCCCAGCACAGGCCTGCAGCCCCGCTCTCCCCCCTCTTCCCGCTTGGGCCACGATTCATCAGGACCCTGCTCTTTGTCACGTCACTTGGCAGTTGTTAATGACGTGCTCACGAGGTGCGCGGGTCCGGGAGGGAGGAGCCAGCCGGAGGAGGGGCCGTCCCATGTCTAGTGTATCAAGCTGTCCCCTTGCAGAGGGGGCGTGCATAAATTACTGCCATAAATTATTGCAGCCCCAGGGCAGGAGAAACATCAAGTTATGACTTTTACATGAGTATTTAGTCAGCCATTCAATAAAAAATAGGTCTTCCAAGTGCGCGCTACCATTTATCAGCTGCATATTTATTATTTATCATAGCTACACACAATGCAAATGTGAATTACCAAAACAGCTCCTCCGAGGAGCACTTGCTTTTATAGGAATGTAAACGTATATAATGCACTTGGCAAACCAGACACCGACCTCTGAAAGGAGAGAAAATGTAGAGATGCAGATTTTATTTTTACCTTTCATTTTCTACATGATAAATTTTCTACTCGCTATTTCCTCTTAAAGGTCATTTCCTGGATTAAGCTTCCTGTAGCTCACTGCTGATCTATGTATAGCTTCAGATAACGATTTGGATAAATGCTTATTGCCAGCTCTGTGACTGGGCCTGGCCGGGGAGCGGAGGCCGGGTCGTGGCACGCGTTCAGGTTTCCCAAATAGGATCGTCATGTAGACGGACGGACCCAGAACTCCAGACCCGGGCCACGCTCCCACTGGCAGTGAGAGCTTTTGCTGAGTGTCATGTCAAGGCCTGAGCGAGCATAGCCGACAGGGGAAGGGCCTGGAGTTGGGGCTACGGTGCGAAGCCCCCGGGGACAGCCTGCGCTGTTCCCGTCGGCATCGTGCCCAGCCAAGATGAGACGTCTCAGGTCTCTGCCCACCACGTGACTAACTTTGATCAGCAGGAAATACCTGACAGCATTGACGTTCCTGCCCCGTGGGTTAATTCCAGCTTTTGTGTAATTTGTAAAATCATGTCGCCTTCCAAAGAGGGATCTGAATAACCCTCCGCTGCTCGGTGTTTCCAGATGAGCTGGGTGCATTTTTGCCAGTTCTCCGGGCAGCTTCCCGCCTCTCCATGATTCCCAGGCACAGCGTGCCTTTCCGCTCCAAAGGTCCCGAACCGCCGCGCCCGCTGCACGGAAAGGAACCGCTTCACCCAACACAGGGCAGCGCAGCTCCTGGATAGCAGCCTGCGGGAGCGCCGCACAGCTCCTCCCTGCAAGCACAGGGAGCGAGGAGCCGGTCCACTGACCGTGCGGCTCGGGATGTGAAAGGACCCCATTGCACTGCGGGGCTCTCCGCCAGCCGGACACGCAGCCTCGCGTGATGGGGTGCTGCGTCTGTCTGCCTGGGAGCACACCAGCTCACAGGCAAGGTGCCGGGTGCTCGAGGCGGTACGTCAGGGCTCCTGGGCTTTGGAGGACTGGACCAGCTTCACCTCTTTCTGGGCACTGGGGTGGCTTCTGTGCATGCAGGAGATAAGGCTGTCCCAGGACCGGATTGTGAGGGGGCCATGCGCTGCAGCCTGCATTGAAGCCAGCTGGGCTCTGGCAATCAGCACCTCAGGTTAACTGTATGTGAGGGAAATGCACTGCACAACCAAGTGCTTGAAAATCCCAAATCTCCCCGGACCAGGGAGACCCACCTGGACAGAGCAGCCTGGGCTAGAAAGAAAAGGGGCATCTCTAGCAGGCAAGGAGCAGCCACAGCAGTGCCCACCTCCCTTCTCCCTTACGTGGCTCGGGGAGGGGTTGAGGCCTCGGCCCTGCATAGCGGACCCGTCGCTGCGTGCAGGGTCGCTGCCTGGCTACAGGGAAAAGAGCAGCCAGAAAGTGTCTCTGCAATAAATTGGCCCTGGCGTCTGTTAGACTGGCGGGCCCACAGGGTGTCACATTCTCTCCCTCCAAGGAAACAGCGCTCGGTCTTCCTTGTGGGAAAGGGCACAGGCAGAGGGTTTCCCTCTTGGCAGGGTGGCGGGAGCAGATCTGGTTCTCCCTCCTCCCAGAGACAGCGTGAGCTGTCCCAGGAGGGTCCAACAAAGTCTTTGCTGCCAAGGCCGGCACCAAGGTAACCAACAGCCACTGCCACTGCCGAGCAAACAGCTGGGGCCCTTTTTGCTTTGCTTAGGGGCGATCCCAACCTTTCCCTGCCGGGCCCCTTCCCAACCATGTTCCTGCTCCGTGCCAGGCAGTGGACAGCCTTTCCCTCAAGCTGGACCATCTGGGCAGGATGTGTGAGCTGTTGCTGTCAGAGTAAGGGATGCAATTTGCTGTGGCCTCTGTCTTTCCAAAAGAGATGAAGCTGTGGGGGTGCAGTATTGCTGTCAGCCCATCAGGTTGCACTGAGGCCTGAATTCTCCTGCCAGGTGAATGCACGCTTGCCGCTGGTTTGGAGACACTGCAGCAGCGTGCTCTTGGGAGGGCTGCTGCCAAGGGCCAGCCTGGTTTGCTCAAACGCTGCTGTAGGCAGCTTGTCTCGTGGGACGCTTGTCAGAGGCCACTCTCTCCTCCCCGGGTTATTAGTGAATGTTTGATCACTTTGTGGGCAGAGCTGGTCTGGGTTTGAGCTCCCCAAGGCGACAGCGCAGGACTCTACGTGCTCGCCCGGGGAATCTGGGTCACCCAGGAGTAGCACTCGTCTGTGCGCGTGTGTGTACACACACACATTTATTTAACCTTTGCTTTGCCCCATACCAGAATTAGCAAACCCAGCAGACTGAAGCCTGGCCCCCACGCCAGCAAGGGACCTCTTTGGGTGTTGCAGGAAGCAACGCAGGCAGTTCAGTAGTGGGGCGCTCTTTCCACCTCTTAGCGCAGGCTTAGCCTGTCGGAGAAGATGTAAGTGGAACGGCTTGTTAGCTCATCTCCCTCCTGGTGCCAGCAATATGACCCCTTATCAGTGCAGCTCATGCCCTCTCTGTCACTACCCCTGCAGGGGCCACATCTCTGCAGTGTTTCCTTGCAAACCCACCGGCCTCCAGTGATTAGGATTGCATTTGTGAACATCCCACAGGTGTATCACTTTCTTTCTGGTGGGGAGAGCCCCTGACCCCCCCCGCTCCAGCGCGACCTGCATGGACTCCAGGAGGAGAGAAACCACTCTTCCTGCCCAGTGCCCTGGTATCTCTGCTGGGGCAGCCCCAGAACCGGGGGGTGCCATTTTTGCTGCCTTTTCAGTTGGCAAACGTGTGGCCCTAGGGAGTTCTGCTCAGCTGCACGCGCCTCATTGACGAAGCCCTCGCCGCTCCGGCTGACAGAGGGTGCAAGGAATTGCTTTTAACAGCCTGGGGGCAGCATTAGCGTCCTGGCAATGGACTCCACTCTGGGGAGCTGCAGTCTGCTCCTCTGACACACGTGCACACCCTGTGTGCACAGCTCTTTGGGATCCCTCAGGCTGAGAGTCACTATACATGTTGAATTACTAAAGCTCCAGATGTGTGCTGTTTGGATGTGCTGTGAGCCCAGGCACTGCGTCCCACTGTTATTTTTATTTATACTGCTGCCCATATGCCAGCCAGCAGCAGGTCTCTGGGCCTGGATTTCCTCTTTGAGAAGAAATCAGTGGGGCTTGAGGACAGATCCCCCTTCTCTGGGGGTCTCTGCCAGACCCCGGTGTCCAGGAAGCTGCTCTGCACCAGGTACTGACTCCAGCTAGGTCACAGGGAGAGCAGAGCCCCTGCTGCTTGCAACAGCTCCCTCCACCGAGATGATACCAACCCCAAAATAGCCACACAGCCTGTCTTGGAAGATATGTGCTGAAACAGCTTGCAGAACGGTGTGTAACTGCTGCCCCCTGCTATGTTCTTTGTCAGCCCCCTGCTTGGCACTGCCCACGACAGAGATGGACGCTGCCTGCTCTGGGCAGCTGCCATCCAGAGGCAGGAACGCAGGACACAGGACATACCAGGAATGCAGAGTGGGGAAATCTCGGGGCACGTGTTTGAGCTGACGGATTTAGCACACGTTCCCTCTGCACTGCCTTGAGCAGCTCCCCCCCGGAGCACAGCTAAGAGTAGCTCTGGTGGGATGGCTCAGTGTGATGGAGACCCTCCTGGCCCTCGCACTTTTTGCTAGAGAAGGGGCTTGAGATATGGGGATAAGAGCCTGGTTGCCTCTCGCTGTCCAGGCAGCATGTGGCTTTGGGCTCTTCTCTTTCAGGTCCCTGCTCAGGAGTCCGTTCTCCCACCTGGCCGTGCAGTGGTGCCCACGCTGGCCTCCCTGCTGCTGGCACAGAGCCCAGTCGTCAGCGTGCTAATGAGCTGCATGCCTCGCAGCTCTACTCATGGACTCTTGCTGGGGTGCACGACACCCTCCGTTCATTGTCATCCCTGCTGCGTTGTATCTGGTCGATGGTGGAAGCTCGGCCTGGCTTGATGCATACAGGGGCTTTGGTGCCGCGTGCTTGTCTTGAGGCAGGGCCCTGCCGTTTCCTGCACGTGTCCTGTGCACCCCTGTCGTGATGCGCACCAACTGGCTACCTGAGTAGGCCTCCGGTTTGGCCGGAGACCTGTAGGCAGTAGGAACCCGGCTAGCTGTTAAGGGGGTTTTCACCTGGTGCTGAGCCCCTCACAGCCCTGGAGAGGTTACGGTCTCAGATCCTCATGTGTCGCTTGCAGGGAAAATGTGAAAGGCACAGATCTCCCAGCCTTGCTTTTGCCAGCTCCAAGATCATGGGCGAGCAATTAGAACTATACTCTGGAGCCAAACAAGCCCTATTCCCCATTGTGTTAGAAGCTGCTTTAGTCACAGATATTACTGAGTTTCTGACTCTCCTCTCATACAGCAAGGCCAGGAGAGCTGGCTGCACATCGGAGCAGGGCTGCAGGGTTCCAGCTGCACGGCGTGGGATCAGAAAGCATTGCTCTTATGGCCTCTGACCTTTTGGCTCTCCCCTCCCTCTGTCTCCCTGGAAATGGCTGTCTCATGGCTATAAGTCCTGCAGCCTGCGTGGTCACTGGGGAGGAGCTTCGCCCCTGCGCAGAGGGGCAGCGTGAGGCCCGTGTGCTATCACACCCCCCGCGCCTGTCTTATAGAATGATTACTGCATGATTTAAAATAATTGCCCATCATGTAAATGATACACATAATCTGGAAAATGTAATTAAGTGAAACACGATATTTATAAACAATATTTCTAAACAAGACATGGAAGAAGGAAGGGGTTTTACCTCCAAGTGAAATCAAATCCTCTGAATTAAATGTTTGAATCCGGGGCCAGGCGGCGTGGCTTTCAAAGCCCGTATTTCTTCTCTGGGTAATTCCCCAAATCAACACCAGAACAAAGAGGAACCTGGTTCTCGTTGGCCTCGTGCTACATTTGGAGCTGTGCACATGGCAGCCCGCACGTGGGTTTTGCATATACATGGACCTGGTGCCCTGCACTTTGGCTGATGCTTTCAGCCACCTTCACATTGCATTCTGCCTGCTGGCATGTCTCGTCTTAACTTCCCGCTTCCACCAGCTACAGTACGGGGTGGACTGGGTTTCACGCACTGCCTCTTTATTGGGGCACTGGAGCTCTCATCAGTGGGTTTCTGATGTTTCTGAATTTCCTTAGCGGTGAGATTACGCGTGCCCAAGCCTCTCCTCTGCCATCACGCCGGGATTTTGACAGCAGCGGGGCTGGTGATCCTGGAGGTTGTGGTGGGGACTCTCGCTGCACGGCCATTTGGTGCCTGCTATTTGTGTTTTGTCCTTTAAAGCACCTGGCTTCCACTGCAACAAACGGTCCATAGGCACTTAGGCAAATAAAAAGCTGAAGACTTATTTTAGGGAAAAGAACCACGGTGTTTGCAGGGAGGAGATGTGGGGAGCAGGGGAGGCTTCCTCACCCTGCTACCATGCCCCGCAAGTCCTGACCCACAGCGCTGCTCCTAGTGCAGGCCCACCCCCCCGGAGCTGGGTCAGGGGAACCTAGACCGTGTTTGTCAGGCATTTGCTGCACGCTCTCTTCTTGCACTCGTGGGTTCCCGTGACCGTTTGCTTCTGCCCCTCAGAGCCCCTCTGTGAAACCGTTCAGCTGTGCTGACCCTGGGAAGAAGGAGCAACATGCGGGTGGTCTGAATTTTAGGCCTTGCAGGTAAAAGGGTAGGGCAGTATCTGACTGTCCTGTCCCTCTTGGAAGGAAACCTTAATATTTTGAATGAGTTTCCTGCCATCTGGTCCTCTCCACTGGGGCTGTTAAGGGCTTCCTGAGTTGCTGAGATGATAGTTATTCATAGTCAATGGGCATTTTCCTGCTGCGGCCCCTGGGTCAAGCTGGGGAAGGCTACAATGACGTAGCTGGTGTTTTCAAACAAAAACAGTGCGTCAGCCTCAGGCTGCAGTGGGAGGAGAGCCGGGAAGAGCCGTTCTCTCGGGGAGACGAGCCCTTTCCCATGGACTCGTGCCGGCTTTTGCCGGTGGACGGGTCTGCAGTCGCCGCTTTGTTGAAAGGGTCCATCCGAACCTGCGAGACACTGAGGACGGGCTGGGTTTTCTGGGGGGAGGTCATTAGTTAACGGATCTGAGAATAGCAGCACATCCGTTAGAATGCTAATTCACTCAACTGGCAGCGAGCACCGCGACATGACAGCTTGCAGGGGGTGCGGGGGAGGGTCTGAAAATGGCAGCAGATTGGTATTTTGAAAGGGGAGGGAAGTTTTATAATGATGAAGAAGAAAGATGACATTTGGTGCTCACATTTAACTTGCATTCGTTGTCCACAGGAGGGTCAGCCTGCGTAACCTCCCTTGATTAGGCCTCAGGCCGCCCAGCAGCTGACTGGGTGTATACCCTTCAGACTGCAACAAAAAGAAAGGCCTAGATAATTAGGCCAAGTTGAACTGCAGGAGGTAGCCAGCTTCTCGGCTGCCTTTTGTATATTCATGACCCAGCTTGATTGATGGAAGGACAGTGTTTGGTGACACTGTCATTTGCAAGTTGAAAGGTAGACTACAGGCTGGAGCCATGCTCAGATGTGCCTTAAAGGGTCCTGCAATCAGCTCATTTGGATGCTGAGGATGTTCGCATCTGCATTTCTTTGTTTCTAACTGTTTCGGGAGGACATCTGTTAATTTGTCTGGGCGAGCCGGGTGCTTCCATCTACAAGCACCAAGCCATGGTGCAGGGCGGCTTCTTATGAAAACTTCCCAGCAAAGTTTCCACGGGGTTTTGGAGTCATGCTCCTGATGAGGGGGGGGGTCTTGCGGGGAGGGGAAGACAGACCCCAACTCAGCCCAGGTCCACCAGGCTCTGGGTGTCTGAGTTCAGCCTCCCAGGCCTGGAGTGAAAGGAGAGGCATGGGTTAGCAAAAGCATCTGTTGAATGAGACATTTTGGGAGAAATGAAGTGCCTGGCTGCTTGTAGGAGCGGGCTGGGCCGGCCTGGCCAGGAAACCTGCACTTCCCCAGGGAGAGGGGGAAGGAGCCAGGTGCCAGGACCCGAGAGGGGCAATGCTGTCCCTGCCTGACCCCCAGCCCCTGTCGCGCTGCCTTTCCCAGCGCCTGGAGTCCTGCGCCGGCGGCAGCCAGCAGCTCACCGCCTCCACCGCTCCCCGCCTGGCTCGGGAGCCTGAAGGGAGCAGGCGGGGGGATAAAGCAGCGTTTTTGGGCCTCGTAAAGCGCGGCGCTTACCTGGCGAGGCTGTGGCACTGCGGAGAGTTATGGCTGTTTTTGCAAGAGAAGCACCGAGAGTTGCTGCGGGGCTGAGTGATAGATTCTCCTGCCTGGAGCATCCCAGTGTGTTTATCCATGGCTTGTATGGCAGCTTTCATAAGACATTTACCCCATGATTTGCGATGAGCTTATGTGTGAATAATTAATGGCAATTAATCCTTAATTACAGTAATTAGGCAAGTCACAGGAAATTAAGCTGCAGCTGGAGAAGACCATGCCTGGGAAGAGCGGGCTGGGGCTGTGCGAGTGTGCCATGCACTGACAGTGCGGCGAGCAGGAGCCGGGGCTCAGCTCCTCTGCCAGCCCGTGCCTGCACATGGTGCTTGCTGCCGGCACTCGGGTGCCAGCCTCCGGTGGCCCCGCTTGCTCTTGGCCCAGGGCACAAAGGGGCTGGCAGCGTTTTGGGGGGGAAAGGCGCAGGGGAGGGAGGGCGCGGCTCAGAGCCAGAGCACACTGGAGCTGCAAGGTGGGGAGATGGAAAAAACCCAGGACAGACCCAGACCAGCGTGTCCCTCACAGCATCTCTGCTGCTGTGACACAGGAGAGAGAGAGGCAGGATGCAGCTAGGTCTGGCCCAGCACCTGGCAGCTCCGCTGTTCTCATGCACATGTGTTTTTGGGGCGCCGCTTTGGAGTTTCAGCTCCCTAGAGCTGAAAGGCTGCAAGGGAGAGAGGGGACGGGGGCAGAGGGGGGAAGCTCAGGCCAGACCCAGTTCAGCGTCTCCCTCTCAACATCTCCGCTGCAGGAGAGGGGCTGAATGGAGCAAGGGTCTGGTCCAGCACACGTCAGCTCTCATGTCCCCATGACCCACCGGGATGGGGTGGGAAGGAGCCGGTTGGCAGGGCAGCGGTGGGGCCTTCTGCCTCCGTTCTGGCTGTGCAGCACCGAGCACCGCTGCTGCTCTCCAGGGTGGGATCACCCACCCCTGAAGCATCTCTTCTCACCTTCCCAGCTAGCAGCAGCTCTGTGGCCCAGTGCTGAGGTGCTCCAGGCTCCCCCGCACTTAGCCGCACAGGCCTGCACCCATGGGGCTGGGCCTGGGGGCAGGGACAGCCCTGGGGCTGGGGGAGGCCAGGAGGAGCCTGTCAGCTCCCCTTGGAAGCCCAGACCCGCGTGGTCACCCCTGCGGATTGCCTTGCCCTTGGCAGAGGGTTTGGGGCCTTCCTTGCACCTCCCAGAGATGGATCACGTGGTCCCTGGGGGCCAGACAGGGACAGGAGGAGACTGAACATCATCAGATCTGATGCAGGTTTCCGTGGACCTGGGGGGTGTGGGAGAGGAGCCTTTCCAGCTCTCTGGGTTTTATCTCCTGCCTGCCCACGCTGGACATCCTCCAGTAAAAGCCTCAGCTCCGGAAGCTGGGGATGACCAAGAATCTCAGCGTCTGTGTTAAAATTAGAGTCGATTTCTAGTGGCTGTGGTTGCGGAGAAGAGGGGACCTGCAAAATCTTTGGCATCAGAAGGCAAATTAATGGGATTGCATTCATTTTTGCTAAAACACATGCCATTTTCTAGTGAATCAATGTGTTTTTTGGGGGCCTCTGGTGAATTCTTGTGACACCTGCTGTTGTCGGTACCGATAAGGGCTGTGATTCCCCAAAGCTGTCAGCGTTGTTGGCTTAGGAGCCAAACTGCCATTGAGGTCCGTGGGAGCAGGGATAGGCCTGTGCTGAGGGCTGCTGAAAACCCCAGTGCAATGCTCCCAGAGTGGGCAGAAAAACAAAATCATGTCTCTAAGAAAAGCCCTGTGCATGGGCGTCTTTGTATGCACTTAGACGATCAACAGGAACGCCACCTTGAAAATACCGTGTGCACATTACCTTCATTGCTGACCAGAAAAGGTCAGGCAAAGTCTCTCTGGTGCTAAAAGAAAGCAGGCAGAATTAATCCAAAATTAAGATTTCCTGTGTGACTGTCCTGGAAAAATGACATGTTTCTTTGCAGCGTTCAGTACCGAGCAAAAATAGCAGAGCTGAATCCTGCTCTCTCCTGTTTTCATTCTTATGCATCTTAGTGCAGAACTGTGCCCGGCTTTGCTAAAAATGAAGCCAATTTTGAAGGGAACGTGTAGGATTAAAAGGCAGGATTATCCCCAGAGGGCTGTGCTGTGCTTGCTGCTCCCTGACCCGTCGGAGAAGCGCGTGTATTTTGGAGTTGTGCTAAAATAACCCCTAATATCCGCGAACTTCCTGTAAGCAAACAAACCCGCACAAAAGCGTCTCCAGCCCCGCTTCGCGAGCCATGCCTTTGATTATCTGTAATCAGGCTGAGATGTGCGTCTGTGTGCACGTTCACGTCAGGGCTCTTAACCCTTTTCCAAATAATATCTTTGTATGAATATGTGCTGGGAAATAATGCTCCTATAGGTCCTGGCAATATAAATAATGTATGTGGAGAAGCTCATAAATGTAAGCTTGAATTTTCCTCAGTAGTTTTTGTTCTCAATCACCTTGATGAAACAATCTTGAAGGCGCTCTCCTTTCAGTGGCATTTGGAATGAGTCCCTGACAGCCTGATTTTCCACCCCTGTTGTGATGCTGCTTTCTCTAGTTAATATTCCTCTGTAAGTGTCGTACCAAAGTAAACCAAAGGAGCCCAGCTCATGACACTAAGGCTGCATTTGCATTAATTATGCAGTCAGGGCTGGTGAGAAAATGCTGTCACAGGGAGAGAGGCAGTAAATGAGAACCCTCTGAGTGAGCCTGAATGAAGAGCATTAAGTTCATTTACATGGAGGCAAGAAGAGCCCTCAGATTCGAGTGAAGGAACAATGGCATTTCTCTTGTCTGCTTGTTCTGTGGCATTGTTCTGTGACTTAATGAGTTAAAGGCAGAGTGTTTGCCTTGACAAAAAGACAGCGAAGATCCCTTTGGTATTAATAACAATAACAATAATTAATAATATCCCACTAAGCACAGAGCAGACACCAGGCAGAAAGTTTAAAGAGCCCCTGCCTTATGGAAGCCACTCGCGGCTGGGCTGGTCTGGAGCGGCTCCGGGGGCGGTTGTGCTGGGAGGGGACGCGCTCTTCTCCTGGCTGTGCTGAGATCTCGGTGGCACCGAACGGGGACCCCCGTGCGAGGCTGTCACGGTGCGTGTGCGCCTGCACATGTATGTGTGCGTGTGCTGCAGCTGCGGGGGACGGGAAGTTTGGGGATTTGAGAAGGGTAATTATCCTTTCTCCTGCACCTCCCATATGCTGCCAGCTTGCATCAATTTAGTCTCAGCTGTGCCCATCATGGGGAAACGGGGTCATGGGACCCATGCCTTGCTCCCAGTGTCGTTCTCCCCCACCCCAGCTTTTGGGAAAGCTGTCACGTGGCAGAACCAGTGCCCGGCAGCGGCAGACAGCAGTGCCCCGAGGGGGTGGGGGCACAGGCACGCTCCGTACGTGTCTGAGCCCTGCGCAGCCCAGGCCCTGCGAGCACAAACACGGGGGAAGCCCGTGTCTCAGAGAGGCGCCTGGTGAGGACAAAGAAAACTGGTGGCCCAGTAAATTGGGCCCTCCCCAGCAGCCCAGGGGCTTTCTCTCTGCCTCTCCCCACCGCATGGCTGGCTCGCCTGTTTGCACTGGAAGCTCAGTAGGGCAGGGACTCTGGGACTGTGTGTACAGCGCCAAGCGCAGCGCAGCCTCAGAGCAACAGCAGTAGCAGAGGGGGGATGGAGGAGACAGGCCTGTCCAGGAATTCATTCCTGGTCGGATGTGAAAGGCGGTTGGATAAGGTCCAGAGAGACAGCTGGCCTCCCTCTCCATTGGAGACAGACACCGTCTGATAGCAGCTGGATGAGCACCAGCCATGTGCAAGGCGCTGTACGCCCATGCTGCCTGGGGAAAAAAACGCTTGTTCTGCTCCCCAGGGCTCTGGGCAGGCCGGCATTTCCCGCCCCCACTGCTGTCTTTACGCTGTATTGTCTATGACACAACAGAGCCGGCGTGGCTCGGGGGCAGGAAGACCGGAGTCACTCCCTCCTGACTTGATGGGGGTATTGAACCGGGCAGGGGATGGGGTGTGGGGGGGTGAGAGAGAAAGGTCTGCTGGCCCAGGGTCTCTTACCCCGATGGGAAAGGAGAAAAGCAGAGCCTTTCAGCTGCACAAAAGCTTTTTTCTTGCAAGTAACAAAATGCCCCAGTTTCTCAAGGTTTCTAAAAGGAGTAAAGGAGGATTTAAAAAAAAAAAAAATTCATGTGCTTGCCTTAACATTTTTCATAAAAAACGAATTAACATTTCCACTGCCCAAATGTCAGAATTTTTTAGCAAAATTGCTCCTCTCTGAGCCAGGCGAACGGCAGAAAATGCCTCATTTCACACAGGGAATTTCACCCTTTCAGTTGCCAGGAATCAAGTTCACTGCCGGATGAAATGACAAAATATTTCTCTACCTCCCCGCAGCCAGTCCAATTCACAGATACTGCTGCGAATACTACGGAGGATTCTTCAGTTACTACCACATGTATGGGTAGGAAATTGCATATGTAAATATTTCTCGAATATCCTTTTGAGTAAACTTTTATACGAGGTTGTATCTGCATGGAAAGCCAGGCTGTGCGGATGGCTCTCCCTGTTACAGTATAAAAACAACAGCAACGCAATTTTATGGAAATCAAGTGAGAATTGTAGATGCATGCTTAATTCACTGCCACCTCTGCCCCGCTGACTGCCGCTCAGTTCTCTCCTCTCTCTCTGCTAGTTCCCCATGCGTGTGTGTGTACACACACACACACACGTATGGAAAGATCAAGACTCCTTCATAGGAACTGTATTGATAATGACGTCTGTCCTATGTTGAATTAAAATGAGTGTCTATACTTTGATTGTATTCATTTACAGTAATCAAATGTCTTCAAATCACTCTTCTGTGTGTGTGTGTGTGTGTGTGTGTGTGTGTGTGTGTAATATGTAATCTGGAATTAAAGCAAAATTTGTAACTCAGAGGCATATGGAAGTACAGATGTTGAAACTGTTATATATAGCTCACTGAGGAACAAATAGGAATTTATATGTCGAATATTAAAGATGTGCTCTTTGAACCTTTAGTAAGTGAAGATTAATCTGCCAATATTATATTACGATAAAACAGTTTGATTATTTTCATCAAAAGGGGGAGGTTTCCTCTAAAGTTCAAAACTTGTTGTCATCCATATTTATCTTCAAGACTTGCAGACACTTCGCACTCCAGTTTCAAATTTTAAGTGACTTTTTTATTCGTGGTGTAGCATAATTTTCCGTGGAATGATTTATACTTCAATAATAGCTTAAATAATGTTTTGCATTCTACTCTTACATGTCGTGAAGGAGGTGTCATCACAAGATAAACTTTTGCATTTAGAGTCAATAAATTGTATTTAAGTAATCTAATAAAAAATAGTAAATGACTATATAGAGATATACACAGTATAGATGTACATATATATTTAACAAAAGACCATGTTTGATCATATGGTGTCATTAGCTTTGACATCACTGTATGGTACCAGTTTACAATGATATGAATCTTATAATCCTATATCATGCTTTTATCCACTAAATAAAAACCTGCCCTATGTTTTATTACAAAGTAGGTGGCCTGGAGGAAAAATATATGTATTCTTTCCTTTTGGAATAAAATATGCATTTGGGCTTCTCATTTCATCTCCAATCTGTGTTATTCCTTAAAAATGCAGAACTGCCTGAAGTCCTCTTTAATATTTAATTCAACAACTTTTTAATCTGTCATTATGCTGTGATGAAGTAAGCATCAAGTGTCGCTGAAAAAGATTAAATTATACTTGGAAATAGGAATTGAAATGATTTAGGGTTGGAGGCTGAATATTTGCTTTGCACAAGTAATAATAGTAGTAGCTTGGGTGAAGAAGGGTTTGGATCTGGCTTGAATGCCTCTGCCGAGCCCCACTCCCCAGTGGCTGCCCTGTGATTTACTCTGGCACTGCTGAGCTTTATTAGATTTAAATGGAGGTAGGAAGTGGAAATTCCACCCTACAATACATTAATTACTCTCTGCTACTTCTTTACACTGATTTCCCTTTTCTCCGTAAACATCATAAACTCTGATGCAGGCAACCCAATGGATAGCTGCTCCCAGCAACCCTATAACTTCTTGTTAACAAGCTTATCTTAAAATGGCAAAGCAGGAATAATTAATATCTACCTCGGGTAGAATGGATGGTGTGGAATAGCGGAACACTTGTTCCTGTCCATTCATGAGGGATGCCCCCGTGCAACGAGGAACTCGTGCCAGCACATCCCATTGTTTAACTCACCACCTCACGCTCCCCACTCTTTCTGGTGCCCTCTTTGCCTTGCCTGCAGGCAGAAGCAGAAGAACAGTGTCTTGTTGAAACAGTGGCTCCTTTAAAGCCCTGGGTTCAAATTCTGCTGGGCAGCATGGGAAAATCCCCGTGCCTGGGCTCCCCTTGCAGGTGTGCGCCATGCGTTCATCCTGGCACTGCTCAGTGTGTCTGTCACTCCCCTTGAGAGCAGCCCCGTGCTGGGGTAGCGGGTGCTGAAGGGCAGGGCTGAGGCTGCATGTCAGCCTGTGAAGACGGCAGGGGAAGCCGGCCCAACCCCTCCAGGCCTCCTCCTGGCGAGTGCTTGCTGAGCACCAGGCTCGGCTCTGCGACAAGCGGCTGTTGCAGAAAGGGGTAGCCACCACCGTGCATCAGGCCAGCCCCAGCAGCAGCAGACACCCATGTTTTCTATTCTGCCTTTTGCTTTTTGACAAGGTTCCCCAGTTATCCGGCACACAAAGAACGGTGCGAGCTGCTATGATCTTCACGCACAAGGAGATCTTCACAGTATCGGCTGCATTAGGACCTGCCTGCTGCCCCCGCCAAGTCCAGCTTTCCATAATCCCCAAGGAGAAGAGCCTGGTTCTAGGAAATCTGCCATGGACTTGCTAGTGGCCAGCCCTTTTGCATGGAAGGCGCACATCTGTGCTGCTCTTGCATGTATGCTGCTATTGCAGTGATCACCCACCATCACCCTTGTACCTGAGAGACAGCCGGTGTAGTCGGGACCCATGGTTGCAGACACACTGGATGTAGGCCAGGCGGTCCCGACCGTGTTACTGTTTATAATTCTTACACCCGCTTGAATGAATGAATGAATGAATGAATGAATGGGTCCCCTTGCATTCAGGGCATTTAAAATATTGATAATAATTCTCCTTCCTTTTTTTACACGTGTGAGTGCAGAGTGGACAGTACTTTGTTGTCATCATGGATAGGGTCAGCGCGCAGGGCTTGTAAGCCAAGAGCACTGTCCAAGTGTCGTTCTGATGGGGCAGGCAGCTCTGCCTGTGGAATAATGCTTTTATTTCATTGTCCTGCCTCTGGATCTCCCATCTCTGCCCTCAGTTACCGTTTTCCCTCAGGTTCCTGGTTCCCCCTCTCTCCCTGGTCCCTGTCCTTTGCTCCTGCACCCTGGCACTCAACTCTGCCTAAAGGTTAGGGCCACGGCCAACTTTGCCCACAGCTGCTTCACCCTGCATTATGCCCATGTTCCCAAATGCTCGGGGCCACGGAAATACAGGAGCTTCTTGTGCCATTGCAGGACCTTCTGCTACATGCTTAGAGATCCCGTGAGGCACAACTAACGTGGGAGAGCTGGCAGTGCCAGGAGGCGTCCTGCTTTGTATGGGGCAAGTGCCACTTTGGCATGGGGTCAGCCTCTGCCCAAGGCGGGTTCTCCTCCTGCAGGTACAGGACTTCTTGCTGGTCTGGAAAGAGGTGTAACTACCCTGCCAGGGAGCCTGATGGGCAAGCCAGGCACCTTTCAACCCCTTCCAACCGTAAATTCTGGGATGTTTGATATTTGAGTGTAATTCCTTCCAAACCGGCATCATTACTTGATTGCGATGAATTACTTTTTCTGTACAAAAAAAATAAAAAATAAAACAAATAAATCGTAAATATAAATTCGCTTGCTGACCCTGCGGATTGTTTGCAGCACGGTGTTTTGGTCGCGGATAACCTTGTAAAATAAATCCAGTTTTTAATAACAGCTCCATGTTTGCCCACTCAACGGGGTCCCCATCAAGATCTGCATTTGTCACCAGCCTGCCTTTTCAGCCTGCACAGGAGACAAGTTCCTGCCCCTAAACCCACTCTGCTTGTAGGGGAAAGTAAATGCATGTCTTTGTAGGAGAATAAATAAAAAGAGCAAGCTGAGTCAATAAGCGGGTTCAATTCATGCCTACAGCAATGGCGGACAGCTCATTTTGTAGATGTGGGTGTTTTGTTTACATTTATAATGCAGCTTTATTTAATGCTGACAGATATAGCTTGTGGCAAATGATAGTCAGAATGTATGAGCAGTCATAATGCTTCTGTCTTCTTATAGTGTGCCGCTGAAAATAAGCAGTTCACCTCTGTTTTTATTGAGGAAAGGATATGAGACAGCTATAGCTTCGTGAGGCTATTTATTGAGTTGTTTTACTAGCTGTGAACATGCCGCTTTATAGCAGTTGTGAAAATGGACTTTGCTAGTGTGTGGGAAAGGAAATAACATTGCAGTATACAAGGGTAGTAAAAAAAATCTCTATAAATAATTTTTCAGACTGAAGAATATTCTCATTTAAACAGGCAGAGAGTCTGGTGATTTTTGCCAGGTGCCAGCTTCTCCTGGAGCGGCTGGGGTTGGTTCCCTTCGCGCCTGCTCCTAGCGCGACTATTTTAATTAAAAAAAAAAAAGGCTAAATCCTTTCAAGTTGCACCTGTGAGAGTTTCCCTGGGAAAGTTTGTCTCAGCTCCTGGACGTTTCCTGGCTGTACAGACCCAGTGATGCTGAGCAGAGCCATGCGCCTGTCAGGGCCTAGGACAGGGTGGAGGGGCTGCCGCAGGACGCGGGCTCGACGTGACGGGCTTTCTGTCAGCGCCCGGGCCACGCACAGCCTCCACGTGACGAAGTGTCTCTGCGCCCTATTTATAATGCCGGGCGCTGAGGACCCGGTGATATAAATACGGCACAGAATGCAGTTCACTTTATAAATAGCTTCGCCAACTGCTGGGGCTTCGCAGCTCAGGCCGGTGTAAAGGGCGGTGGCAAGAAGCTGCCAGCGCATCAGCATTTTGGTTTCAGGGGGTCGCGTTCAGACTCACCAGGCCAGCTTTGAAAGGACTTTCTCAGCTAAGGAAGCTGTCTCTTCTCGGTGACCCAGGCCTCTTCCTGCAGCCACGTTTCCGAGCACCAGATTTGCTTGCAGGATCGGGGCCCCGGTTTGATGCCCCCCTTTTCCTTCACGATCCTGAGCTGGTGGGAGTTCTCCCCCGAGTCGAGCGTTTGCGGGGGCAGGTGCTACATCTGGCTGGGCTGAGCTGAGCTGCTGCCGCTGGTCGCTGGTCCTGTATCGCTGCCGCGTCGTTACGTAGCTCCTGGCGCTCGTTTTGAATCTTAACTATGTGAAAGACAGTGTTCAGGATTAGGTGGGATTTGGGGAGTTCATTGCGTTTTCTATTTTTATTCGCGTGTTCCGCAGCAGCAGCCAGGGGCACAAATCATTTTCATGCGTGCAAAAATAATTTAGAAAATGGTATGAGTCTCAGCAGGTGAGGCCTTTTGTTTCCTCCACGTTTATGTACAAATTCCTAGGGAACACTGAATATTAAATTGAAATAACCCTTCCTTATTATGCTACAGCTAAGGATTCCATTTAATTCTCTTCAGATAAGGTTTTTCTGGACACGCATTCGCAATTGCCTGTCCTGTAAATACAGTTCTCACTACATGCTCCCCTACCTTCCCGCGGCACCGTTACGGCACCGCTCACTGTATTTATGGGCTTGTGGCTTTTTGGAAGGAGACATTTTCCTTCTCATTCTCATTAAGTTTATGGATTACAGGAGTGCTGTAAGATGTCCCCCTTCCCCCCTTAACTGGACAGAGAGATGGGTTAATCTCTCCGCAGAGCCATTCCTTCCCTTCGCCACCTGGCTCTGAATTCCCGGCCAGCGAAGCAGGAAGGATACCGGACCCGGGCAGCTGCTGTGCCCCAGACCCCGCTCACGCGGGGGGCTGAGACGAAGGACGAGGGGTGGAAACATCCGTGCAGGATGCACTTTGCCAGGGCTGGCTCTTTATGTTGCACTAAGACCGCTCGGCTTTCAGCCTCATAGGAGTCAGAAATTTTGGTGAAAGGGGGAGCCCTTTCCCAGCAGGGGGTACAAGCACCTTTTAAACCAGCTGCCCCTTCCCTTGGTAAGACATCCTGGAGGCTCTCACGTGTGCCAGCAATTAGCCGGGTTCTTTTTAAATATTCTATTCATTCAAACTGAGGAATTAGTCTCATTTTTATGAAAATAAATATATGGCCTCGCTATTATAATAAGATTGTCTCCACTGTGTTTAAGTAATAATCATTTATTGTTTAAATACAGTAGAGGCTGTAACAAAATGCTGTCAAGAGCCATCACACTCATTAACCTGCCAGCTAATTAGCCTCCTCCTGCCTGATTGCTGACAAGTTCTTCAATCTGAACCTATTGCTGTTGTGTCAGCACTGAAGCACCAGCGAAGTGGAGGAGGGCTCCATTAGATGTTTGCGAACAAAGTCTGTGCATTAAAGGTTTGTTTTCTGCACTCCAACAAATGTTACAGCATTAATATTCTCAGCTATAATTAAATTGGAAACTCTTAATTACCGTAATTAGTGCATTAACTGTTTCCTTCTTGGCGTCCCTGATTGAATTCAAGGAATTCCAAGTGCAAGTCAGTCCGAGCTGTGCTGCCCTTTTTCACCCTGCAAGGATGAGCGGGGCAGTGCCTTCCCTTTCCTACCTAAATGTCTTCTTGGCAGGACAGGAGGGGACATAAAATAAAACATGAAAGTCAGCTGGCTCCAGCGGTTTAAGATTCAGCATTGTGGAAACGTACAGGAAGTGTAATGAATGTAAATGTGCAGCTCAGATAAAGCGCTCTGCTGTGGCCATTTAACTGATGGTGGGCAATTAAACCTTCCCGAGAAGGCTTACCTTTGCAAATGTTTGCCCGTGTGAGCACCATTGCTCACCTGGGCAATCTCGTGCGAGCCGGTGGGGTTGCTTGGTTGTAGGGTCAGGCCCTTTGGTTGTGTGCCCAAGCACCGTGTGACTGTTTGGGTTGCAGCTGTGTCCATAACCAGCCAGGATCAAACTGCCACGCCTGGTGCGAAGCGTGAGCGAAGCCTTTGCTAATTACTGAGCGCTGCACATAGTCGAGTGACACACGGTGATTTTTATTGGCGTTCGTCTGGCTTTGTTCTGTCAGAATTCAGCAGGACCTGGGCCTTTCTTTGCAGTTTCGCCTGTGGAAGTTTTACTGACAGCTTGTTTTTCATTAAGAGCGTTAGAGCCTCCTGGTGAAGTGCAAGGAGCGGGAGCACCTGGGATCCAGTGCACAGTTGGTGGCGTTTTTAAAAACACCCCAGACACTCCACAATATGGGAAGACGGCAGTGGCAGCGCGTAGGCTCCCGCTTGCCGTGCACACGCGTACGGCGTGTAGGTCCACTCTGTGCACGCAGTCCCAGGCCGCCTGACCTGCAGCTTGGAGAACCTGGCAGCTACGCCAGCCCGGGACGGCCACTGACTGATACCGGGGCTGATGGAGCTGGGACTTGACATGTGAATTCAAGGGTTTCCTTTCTTCTGTGCTACAAGGGTCATTAGAAACAGCTTAGCAGAGACCCTCTTAGCAGTGTAAGGAAATTCAGATCTCAAACAGGGGCTAGAAGGCACAAGCCTAGCTCAGATGGCATCGGACATGCTGTTAAGAGCTAGAGCTGCCTGGGAAACGACTTCCATCCTCCCAAAAATTTGGCCAAATCACGTCAAGCAGTTTTCACTTAATCCAGACATTTTCTTCTACATTTCTCAGGTTTTTTATCTGATTGTTGCATGTTGGTTTGTTCGTTTTGCTTTTCAACAATCGGGAGCCAAGTTACCGAGGACCCAAACTGCTATTTCCTGCAGAAACATCTGTTTTGTTAAAAAAGATCATAGGTTCATAGGAAAGCCGGGCTGGAAGGGACTGCACAAGGTCATCTAGTCCAGCCTCCTGCTCAAGGCTGGATCAGCCCTGACTAAACCAAGATGCTCGTCATTAAAAAGAGAGGGGCTTTGACTGAAACATTTTGACCTGCTCTAGTAAGAGCACAGCAGAGAAAGCTGACCTTGGCAGGGTCCCCTGAGGCTCAACAGGCTTGCCATAGTTTGCCTTACAGCACGAGTGAAATGTGTTTTGCGGTCCCAGTTTATCCCTTTTGATTTTCAGTCCACATGACAAAATCAACCTGGGAGTTGTCACAGTGTCTGCGAGTGGCTCAGCACTGCTGATGCCCCCGCACTGGATTGGCAGCCGGATAAACATCCCCTTGTGCTGTGGAAAATCATTTGCAAGATCTGATGGGCAAAGGCACTGGTTCAGGAGATCTCTCGACTGTCCCAGTTGGTCAAGAATGGGAACAGAGATCCTGCTGACGCCCGGCAAGGAAGGGCAGGGTGTCCCGTGTGGCTGCGTGGCGGCCGCTGGAAGGCAGTGGGGCACTGGCGGTTGACACATAAAGGAAACCTGGGACCTTTGTCCCCTTGGCCAGGCCTCGTGTAGGCTCAGGTCAAGTGTAGTGTATTCAAGAAAAAGAGCTGGAACAAGGAGGCGTTTGTGGCTGCTGTGGAAGTAAAAGCTACAGTGCTCCTACCCTAGTATCCGAGATCAGTTCATCCGTGCGTGCCTAAGTGCTGTGTTCAAGGAGACACGGGGCCATTTCTGACCCCTCTCTGTGCTGCAGGGGCGGCTTTTTGCTTGTGAGTGTCTTCTCCTTAAAGCACTCTGGGCTCAGCCGCAGCCAGGGTGGGAGAGCCCTCCAGACGGGGCTGCACGCTCTGCACCGCAGCTGTCGGCTCTCGTACTTAGGTCCAGATCCACAGGGCTTAAACATCTCACTGCAGAACTGGGCAGCCCTGTATGACGAGCCTTGTTTCCCATGCAGGGAAACTGAGGCATGGCATGATTGAGTGACTCATTTAGCATCACACAGCGAGCGCGGAAGCAGAAACACAGTCTCCTGGGACCCAGACCAGGCCCAACTGCCTCTGTGCAAGCCTGAGAGTAGAGACTGAGCCGAGTGGTATTGATCTTTGCAGTGCTTAGATTGAAGGTCTCTAAAACACCCCCGGAAACTTAAAGCAAGATCAGGGCTGGTTGGCAATGAAAACACCTGGGAAATAAAGAGCTGCTGCTAATCTCCAGTGAACCAGGGAGATGGGGGGCCAGGAAGCATCAGACCAGGGCTGAGTGTCAGGGCTCGGGCACGTTGCTATCGCCAGGCACCGCTGAGTGGGTTGTTCAGGGAAATTTAGCCTGTCCTGGCGCGGGGCACACCCTCTCTGTTCGACTTGGAGCAGCTTTCTTGTCAGCCTCGGGTGGGAATCTGTCCCATGGCCTGTCTCCAAGTCTGTTCCCTCCTTCCAGGGGACCGTGGTCCAGAGCCGGGCTGCTTTGCTTGGCTGCTTCCAGCCTTCGGGCAGCCGCAGCAGCCTCTTCAGGGCAGCAATTCGTGCCAGTTTCAAAGGGGAAAAAAAGTGTTACCTTGATATTAGCTTTTTATTTTTTCCAAAGCACAATTATTCTGTATGGATAGAGTACAGGCAGATAACCCTAGGCAAATTTAATTTCAGATTGGGCTTTTGCTTAATGTATTATTCATAGTATTATTTATATCATCACTTAGACGTATCCCTGGCAATAAACCGAAAACTTAACTTTAACAATAACACTCACCTCTGTTTTGGGGAGGGGGCAGGGTGCACCGGTCTGGGCTCAAAGCAGCTGGTTCTGCTTCGTCGCCCTGCAGGGTTTTAATAGGGGAGGCGGTGTGGCGGGGAGGAGCTAATGAAGGGGTTGGAGGGGGTTGTTTTGCATCTTTTTAAACATTTTTGCTGCATGACCTGGTTTTGCATTTTTCTGCATCTCTGTTCATCTAATTAGGATGTTCTAAAAAGACCTGGACCACTTATTGTACAGAACGGTAGCCTGTGGGTATTTAATAAGGAGCTTTCAGTGGTACATTTGCATCTTTTGCTTGGGGTCTGAATAGCGAATTACCTTAAAGATCATTAGAAGCGCTGCTGTATTGTTAAAACCAGGCCTCAATATTTTAATGACAGTTTGAAACTTCAGGCATTCCTTATAACACAGTTGACCCCAGCGTAATGGTGCGTGGTGCAGGTGACCTGGTATAAGCGGCTCATATCCCAGCTTCATTCATAGCACAGCTGCCACAAGCAGGCTGCTTTCCACCCAAATACCCAACCACCTACAGGCTGCAAGAGCTACAGCGCTAACAATAAGCCCTGCGCTTGTTGTGCGTACTCAAGTGTATGCCACCCTGCCCAACACTTCATAGAAACGAGCTGAGAAATGTAATTGGAGCCATTAAGCAAAAGGACTGTTGACACATCCATCAGCTCCTGTGCAGAATGCAACCCTCAGCTCTCAGGATGTCCCCGGGTCTGCTCCCTGGGAACAGGGTAGGGTACAGCCCCATGCAGGAGTGCACTGCACCCGCCGATTGTGTCTGGGAGTGTGATTTAGTGCAAAGGCTGCATGGAGCGAGGCTAGGGGTGGCTGCATCTTGTGTGCGTGGCAAAGCTCTGCCCAGCCGATCTGGGCTGATCCCAAGCAGCCACCCTGTGCCGTGCTGTACCTGGCCTCTGCCAGGTATTTTACAGAAATGCATTTAAAGCTGCTTTGGAAATGTTTAGGTTGTCTTCCAACATGGTCTCCTCCACTCGGTGGGCCGTAGCATCTTCGGGTACAGCCTGCTCCTTCTGAGATGCAGCATTTCCTCTTTGTAAGGTGCATTTTGGTTTTCAGGTGAAGTTTCCTCTGGCTCTTTGATGCTTTTAGCAACGTATTTAATCAGCCAGGTATGCAGCGATACAGAGTCTGTCTCACTACACGATTTCAGCACCAGCCACGTGAAACAGCTGTCTAAGCCTTTCCTCTCCCCATCAGTACCTGTTCATTCCTTCTTCCGTGATGAGGTTGGAATCACTTGTGTGTACTTCTGAGCCGGGTCTGTGTACTTCTAATCACGCAGCTAACAAGCCTTGCGGCCATTCAGTTCTTATGACACAGTTTGGAGAGGTTTCCCTTGAAGACTTTCACATCACATTTGCTTTTGCAAATCTAAATTAAGTGCTTCTCTCGTCCTTTATTATAACATAGATACATTTTGATACCTGTGTTCATTATCTGTTAAGTATGTGCATTAATCAACATTTCCTATCTATTCTTCTATTTTAAATGTTATCGTGACACTTTGTGGTTACGGTTTCCTAGCAACTGCACATCCTCAAACTGACCCTTGTCATTTCAAGGGGTCTGTATCTAGAATGCTTTAACGGCCCTTAATTATTGATACTGTTTCTCAAATATAATCAGTCCTCTTCCTTTCACAAGTTTGATTTCCTATGAAAAGGTTTGATTTCCATAATTTATTAGTGGCTAATGATTAAAATATGATAGTGCTAAATCAGCATCCTCAACTTTGCTGAAAACTGGGTCACGAAAAGTTCTGTTTTCACAGTGCAGCAGGCATTTGCAGGGATCAGATTAGCCATTTCTCACCCCAAAACCTCACTTACCTTAAGACACAGAAACGGGGGACAAATTGGGCTGCCTGGTAATTAGTATTTATACGTAACATTATTATTATAAATACAGAAAGAAGTGATGATGGCACCCACAACATGGGGATTATAATATCCCTTGGGCCCATAAAATAAGATGCCTCTCTGAAGTCCAGCTGCACTGACCTTGGAGAGAGAAAATTTATACCAGACACATACATCTCTGACTGTAAAAACACGATGCTCTCATTTATTGAGCAGCCACTGTAGGTGATTTTAAAGGTCCTGATGTCCCATGACCTGTCACGGCTGGCGCTGAGGGGGATTCGCAACCTGCCAGTGCTATAAAGAACCGGCATGTCGCCCCAAGACAGCGGGCCTCGACCCTCCCGCTGCCCAGCCTGCTCCTCAGAGCCATGGAAATTTGGGAGAGGACAAATGAAACAGTTCCGCAATGGGAAGTTAGGTGCAAGAACGGTATTTGCTGGTTTTGAATGAAATTCCAGAAAGCATAGGTGCTGCAGAAGGGGGGCCATGTTAGCCCTTAGCTAGCTTCCTGCTGATGGAGGGCTTTATCCATTCATTCATTCCTGCGTCCTTTCATTCATCAGCGCTCAGAGCAGCCCTTTCAGTATCGAGCGTGTGGCACGAGGTCTGCTGCTGCCCCAGGCTTAATGCAAGTGGCCACCAACACACCCATCTCGGGATGTTCCCTTTCCATCTCGTGTCAGCCGGTCTGGCCCAGACCCTGGGTGGCCCTTGTCCCCCTGCTCCGCCGAGCTGACATTGACTCTTTAGAAGCTGGCTCCTAGCGCCTGGCGTGGTGCCCGCTCGCCCGGGGTGGCCGGCGGTCCCTGCAGACGGGCTCCTCCCCTGCGCAGCCTGAGAAGGATCCAGGTGAGTAGCTCAGCCTCGCTTGCCAGTTATCAAATCTCCTGAGGCCTGTCACTCGGGATGCTGCTGCCTGGGAACGTCAGCCTTTCTACAGGGCAGTGATTAATTTTGGTGCATCTGGTGGAATGTCTACAAGATGTTTGCTTCAGTTATCTTCTCCCTCTGCAGTGTTTCTCCACTGTCAGCCTTCCCCAGCTGGGCACTCTCCGTGCATCAACACCGCAAAGAGGCTACCTGATCTGACAGGCCCCTTGTCTAAACAATAAAGCCTCGTGTTGTCTTTTCTTCGCCCTTCTTATAACACTGTCAGGTTAAATGTTACAGAAACCCAGACCCTCTTTGTCTTGAGGAAACTGCTTTATTTGTGATGCTGAGATGGAGTGCTGAGCCCAGCCGGAGCCTGTACTTTTCCTTGAATAAATACATGCTAGGATCGGGAGGCAGCGGGGGGGCTTTGATGAAGCCCCGCTGTGAAGATTTACACCCCAGGACCTGACAGGTTCAGGTGAGCCAGGCTCTGGGCCAGGTGGCTGTTTCACAGGTTAGCGCTCGGGAAGGAGCCGGTGATTTGGGGCAGGGAGAGATTTGCAAGGAGGGGAATTTCTCTTTAAAAAATTCCGTGTAACCAGCATTATTTTCCTCCTCTGGGATCCCAGACAATGGATGCGTAGGCCTGTTCATTAATATTGGTTGTCTTCTGCAGGGAGGATCCAGATTCGTCGTGCCAGGTTTTAAATTTTTAATGTATTACCAGTTCTTCCACAGAGCAGGCCTTTTCTTTGTTCTTTTTACAGTAATGCTGTTTTGTATTCAGGCTCGCTGTCGTCTGATACATCTCTTAGTAGCCCCCAGAAAGGCGCTCCCCTTATCAGAGGCGGGTAGATTTGACAAAGTCTGTCTTTGCGCGTTTCTGCGGACGCACGCGTCCAATTTTCTTGTCAAGAGTGCTGGGTGGTGTTTGGTGCAGCAGTTGCTATAGGCAAACACGCCACGGGTTTAGTCATGAGCGTGTCGTGGCTTCATGCTGTGTGGCGATCCAGTCACTAACGGGATAATCTCGCGGCACGGGCACGTGGGCCATTTGAGAAGCTCTGGAAAAGCAGGGCACTCCTGGAGCTAATGGTGTAGCTGGCACCTGCATGTTCAATCCGTTTGGAAAGCAAGTTAGGCAGAGAAGGGAGCTGGCGGAAAGGAGTCCTGGATTTGGGGGCCCTTTAGAGACCAGGTGCTGGGTCTCCGAATGTCACCTGTCTGGGTTTGTGAATAAAAGCCAGGCGGTTGCTGAGGGCGTGCGAGCGGCTGCGCTGGGATCCTGCCGCCCATGCCCACATGGCGTGTGGATGTGTGGATGTGTTAATGGCGTGTTAATTGCTGTACGTGTTGTGAAGACCCCCTCAGGCATGTTCTAGGATGCAACATGTCAAGCCGATCCAGACCAAGCGATTTGCACGTCAGACTGTAACTCTTAAAAATCATGCTTGTAAACATAAATAATTAATTAAATTATAGTTTTTATTACCCGTTTCCATTCTAGCAGTGTTAATAAGTAGCTCGACTTCTATCCGCACCTGTTAAACCCAAAAGCTGTCAGTCTTTGTTTTCCCCGGAGGCCCGGGAGAAATTTGTTATGCAATAATTTCTCTTGTAGTTTGTGCCGTGACATTCGTGCATGTTTTCTATTGATCCACGGGGCATGTACTACGAGAGACCCGTCTCTTCTGTTTGCCAGGCTGATGTTTTCATTCACGTCAGCGCTGACCTGTCCTGGGACGCCAGTCTCGGAGCATTCTGCTTGAGCACAGCTGCATTTCTTGCGGTGCCAGGCATCCGAGTCTCTCGAGAGGCCACGTTCTCCCAGGCCGGGTCCCAGAGGGGCACGGGCTGGGCCCATATGCCCCGACCCAGCCTGTGGGGCTGCAGCGCAGCTGAGGCAAGCAAAGGGCACCTTGATGTCAGAAAACAAGGTCCGACCCATAAAATTGCGACTTCCCGCAGGTTGTGGAGCTGAACCGCAGGCTGCGCTACTACAGTGCAGAAACGCGGCGGGATGGGCCGTTCCCCAGGCAGCGACTGGCAGCTTAGAGCTGGCAGGGTCAATATGTGCTAGCGCATGCGGTCTCAGATGGCGCCGGACCCCCTGGACCCAGGTGCGGGCCCTGGCCCCAGCTGTCTGTCCCCAGACCCCACGCAGCAGCCTCCAGTGGTTCCTTCTGGGAAAAGCACTGGCATTTTTCAAGTAACCTTTATTTCCACTTCATTTCACGTTCGCTAAGCAGCCCCTCCTGCCAGCGAGACCCTTTCTGTGGCCACCCCTGCGTGGGGTGCGAGCGGAGAAGCCACTTCCTCCTCCTCTCCCTGCTCCAGCCGACCCGTTTTAGCTCCCATTACATGGGAGACTAACCCCTGCAGAAAACTTATCACCCCTGGCTCTGCGGTGTAATACGCCTTGTCGAGCATCACCTCGCTCCGAGTTATTTCATCTTTGAGTGGGACCGAGCGAGTTGCTAATGGCTGCACTTTCAAGGGTGTTTTGTGCATTAAGCACAAACATCCAGGTTGATGCATCAGAGCCGGGGGCCGCTCTGTGCTCGCAGCAGCCAGCGCAGCGCACGCGCCGTTCGGAAGGATGCTTCCTTTCAGGAGCTCTCCGCCGTACTCTGCAGCAGTGCGAACGCCAGCACCCCTGTACCGAGAGAGCTGACGCCCACCGCGCAGCTGTCTGGCACCAGTGTGGATGCTCTGATGCCATGTCCCCATCAGAAGGAGAGTCGACATGTGCCAGGCCGCGGTAGGCAGTCAGGTTCTGCGCCCTCCAAGGGTCTGCAGCCCCCGGCCCGCGTAGCTGCCTGCGTGCCCTGTTATTTACTGCTCTGCGTAGCCGGCGCTGGGGTCAGATCCCTTCCTAGCGCTGCCTGAGGACCAGCAGACCTGCCGAGCCGGGCCCCGGTCCCTCCGCTCTTCCTCAGTTTACAGCCCTGAAATTCTAATTTAATCCTCATGCAAAGAGGGCTGCGATAAATCTTGCCGTCAGCATTAAATATTGTTTGTTTTAGCTGCCTTGCACTTCATGTTTCCCCTTTTAAGGGGAGAGCCATTAGGAAAGGTTAGATTCACAGTTAGTGGCGCTTTAGCTCTCCCTTTTGAATCAGTGAGGTTGCCGGTTTATTGCTCTCTGACTTGCACTTCAGTGATGAGAGTAAACTAGCATCAGATTAAAGGTCAGCAAATCCCATCAAAGAGAGGAATATTAGGGGCACAGATAGTTGGAGAGGCAGCACACCACTGGGTATTGACAGGGTGATTCCAGGGTATCAGTCAGCAGAATTATAGCTGCCCAGAGAGTCAGTACAGCTTTAATGAGCCTGTGTGAAGAGGAAGAGGGTGGATTTATGTAGTTCCTCATAATTTTCTGTAGAGACTGTTATTGCAGACATTCTGCAGAGTGTTCTGGTCTTTCATTTAATTCAAAGGTCCTGGAGCTTATCCGTCCGCGAGACTCCTCTCTGCAAGCTCAAATCAAAGCTGACATCTCTGCGGTTTACCACCTGAAGGGCCCGCTTCAGCAGGGAGCCTCTCCTGGTCACTTCAGAGTCCTGGATGTGGTTAGCTTAACCTCAGAGTCGTGTCTGAGTGACCGCCGGCAGCCGGCTTCACCTCCAGACAAGCGGCTAAATTGATCAATTCTGGGTTTTTTCCAAACTTGAGCAGGATGCGAATTTACAGCGAGTCCTTCAGGGCTTTCTGGGCTGGGAGGCAGGGGGACGTGGCTGTTGCTGCCGGGTGAACGCTATGTGTCGCGTGTGCACGGGTAGAGACGGGCGAGAGGCGCTCTTTGTCGTGTGGCTCTCGGGCACGTGCAGCGGGGCCGGCGGAGGGAAGCCGCAAGCCTGGTGCAGCCCGTGCAACCCGGGCGGGGGGCACAGCGCTTCATAAACCTCTGCAGGGGAATCGGCAGTGCCAGCTGCCTCCAGGGCGCGGATGGAGCGGGGACGCTGGGCGACAGCAGCCCCCGATCGCCGCCTTCCCCAGACCCTGACCCGCCGGGGCACTTTCCTGCGTGGCTACTTATGCCCCGCGGCTCACGTGGTGTTTCTGCAGCCTTTGTTTACAGCTTGTGGAAACAGCAATTTATGAGCAACTTTGCTGATCAATTTAGAATCTGTTCGGTTTTATTACTTAGTCTAGATATCCATTTGGGTGATTTATTGTCTGCAAACTCTAAATGTATACAACTTGGATCATATTTTTAAATAAGTGTGTGTTTTTGCAATGTTAAATTGGAGGCCGCGCTCCTGTGATTTAGTGCTTGGAAAACACGCCGTTTAAGCCTTCCCTGGCACACCCCTCCACATGCCTCAGGCCACGCACATGACAGTGCCGGCTGGGGCGCTTTCAGTGCCGTACGGCAGCCCAGCCGCGGAGGCTCTCCTGTCTTTTGGGGACCGTCCAGTAGATTAGGTGCCTCAGGTGGCCCAGATCATTTCATGGAGCCCTGAAGCCTTGGCCATTAACCGGCTATTTGTCCGGAGACGCACCCAACGCGCTCCAAAACAGAACCGTGCAGAACATGTGCACTTCGTGTTTCCATAATATACCATGCCTCACAAAACCTTTTCCATAAAAAGTGAGGCGATGTCCCTTATAATAATGCAAATAAAACTTTATGTCGTGCTGTTACCTGCATGTGTACTGAGAATGACAAGGGCCCTGCGGGGCCGGGAGGCTTTGCCTTGCGGGGACGTTCTGCTCTGGCCGTGGGGAGTGCAATTCTGGCCCCCCCAGTCCTGTTTCAAAGCAAGGGATCCCCATTTCTGTGCCACTCTGTGAACGTTTTATAGGGCAGGGGAAATAAGATGGCTGCAGCGGCGGAGGAGGAAATGAGTGCAAGGAGAAGCCCGAGATAAATGATCTGATCTGTGAAGGATTCTCAGTGCCATGAGGGATTTATGAGTGAAGTTTACTGAGATCCATAAAGTCCATGGCTAAGCAAATCTGGTGTTTTAACTTGCAGCGGGGCGCAGTATTTCCTTTCCTCCTGGGGAAGATCGGTGCTCAGGGTCTCCGTTGGGTGGCTGCGCCGCTGTAAGAGAGTTGTCCCGGTGATGATGTCAAATCAGATCGTTCTCTTTGGCATCAACACATTTTTCATGCATATGTAAATAGAGTTTAAGAACTATGTAGATAAAACACGGAGAAGTCCTCGGCTGAGCATAACACAGAAATAACATTAGCGTAAGCGTGCATTGTGGGACCGGCGCACTACCGTCCTGTCACAAGTGCGGCTGGAAGAGGAGCTACTTTGGATTGCTGCGTTCAGGGTAGAGCTTGAGAGCGAGCTACATGGAAATCGTTACCAGTACATTTGCGAGAGAGAGAAAACAACCGTTGCTTCGGGTTGCAAAGAAAACTGGATCCCAATAGCACGCGTAATTAAATTTATCAAATGACCTCCTCCGTAGGTCCTCGCTTTTGCAGCACATGAATGGAGAATGGAGGAGCAGTGATGAGGAGCTATTGAGGGCTTTGCTTCTTCAAGCTCAGCACAAATAAGACTGACATTTGAGCACTAAGTGCAAGTCAGAAGTAAGCAAGAAAAATAGAATGAACCAAAAGAAGAAAATGGGATTGGAAACATAGAAATCCGTAAAAAGTGAGGAGAGAGACAATGCCATAAAAGTGCACAAACTTAGACATAATTTATAGGGGGAAATAAATGTAACCAACATAAAATCTGTAGCAAAGAACTCAATTTATAAAAATACCAGTTATTTCATATTTTCTATAAAAAGTTATTTCATATTTTCTATGAAGAGTACAGCACTGTGCTATAAATCTGATAAAAGTTGTAATCACAGGAAAGATTTGTTTCTGTTGTGAACATTTTTTTTATTTCAAGGCTGTAAACTTTCATACTGATGGTATTTAGCTTGGACACACAGTAGCTTGAAGGAATGTATATTGCTGCATTTTCATGTGAAGGGTGCTCGGCAATTCTGGAGCTCACTTTTTGCCGCCGGCTGCAGAGATCCATCTCTATTGATCTCGTTTAAGATTAGGACGTAAGGATATTTGAGCGCAAGGCCATGGTAACCATAACTCCCTCCATGCATTGGACTTTTGCACTGAGGCCACAGCTCAGCAAGGTCCCCAGGCCCCGGGGCACCGTTAGGCATGTGAGCTGTCCCGAGTTCGGGCTGAATTGTGGCATACGGGTCTGATCCCAAATCCCGTGCAGTTTGTGGAAAGACACCCGTTGGCTCCAGCGAGCTTTGGGTTAGGCTCCGGGGGAGAATTGGATTGTCACGTCCTGTCGTGCTACCCAGGGGGGTTGGCTAGTCGCCAGGTAGCCGCGTCCCCCTGCCATTTCTGCTAAAAGATGGTTGAATACATGGGATGCATTTCTGATGATGTCTGTCCTTGCAAGCCTAGAGGTCAGAGGTCACAGGGTTATTCTGTGTGATCGGGAAGGTGCCGTGGGTCACGCACTGGGGGGCATTGGAGCCCATCTGGCCGAGCCAGTGGTTGAAGTTGCCCCAGCTGTGTGGGACGCGGGCTCTTGGGGGGAGCCAGGTGGCAGGCGCAGCACCGCGTCACCCCCAGCAGCGGGGCAGCAACCTTCCCCAGGCCCGGGGGGGAGCTCTGCAGGGAGCTGCGGACCCGAGACAGCAGTAAAATAAACAGCAGCTGGGGATGAGTTAAAAACCCTTCTCCACGGCGGAAAGGGGGACTGAGAGACAAGACTTGGGAAAAGCAACTGCTGTCAAGAGCAGAGCAGGAGAGCAGACGCCAGAAACAGGTCAGCCGGCCCTGCAGAAATCCAGGGGCCCTCTCCTCCTCCAGAGACCAGGGATTTGAGAGAGTGTCACTGGGGTGTTGGTGCATGAATGAAAAACAAAGGAAACCTGGATGAACATTGCTGCACCCAGCCCTCGCGCACGCCCGCCCCCGCTGATGTCAGCCGCGCGGCTGCAAGGGGACCTGTCAGCAGGAGCAAAACAGTTTCCAGTCGAACTCCTGTTCATACACGCTCGTAACTTCCCAAAATGCCAGGCCAGGAATTTTCCATGCGTGGCCCCTGCCGGGGAGGCAGGAAGGGAGAGCCCTTCGACAGAAGCCCTGCCCCAGGTTCAGCTCCTGGGCCCGCCAGCACAGGTACCTCTTCCGTCGTGGCAAAGGCAAGCAGCACAAAGCAGCATCTTCAATGACAGCGTCCAACCGCTGAATATAAGCGTATGGCCGTGGGGGCGAGGAGAGCCCAGCACCCTCCTTTGGTCTGCGAACAATAGGCTCCCGTGGCCAAATGTGTGGGGATGTCACAGGGGCTGAGGATGGGCAGGAGAAAGCCCTGCCCTGGCCACGGCTGTACGTGAGACCTGTCCGCATGCAGAGGCCCAGGCCGGGGCCAGAGGTGGTCTACGGTCTGTGCCAAGCCCCTCCATGCTGCACGCATGCGTGTACGTCAGGCAGAGCAGCATGGTTGGATGGATGTGAGGTGCACGAAGGGTATCTCCTGAATCTCACAGTGCGGGGTTTCTATCGCCCATTTGCCAGCCAGCCTCTGGACTCCCCTTTCCCTGCACCGGGTGTCTCATTTCCTCTCCCGAGTCCATCCCACAGGCGCCCCTTTTCAGAGACGCAGCAGAGCAGCGGGGCCTTTGCCTCCCCTTCGCAGCTGGCTCTGCCCCATGAAATGTGCCGTGCGCCATGCTCGCAGCTCGCCCGGCCCTGCTCCCCCCGCCGTGGCTGACAGTGCTTATATATCAAGCGCGCCAACTAGACACAGCTCCATTTAACCAAAAAAAAAAAAAAAAAAAGAAAGTCCCTATGAGTGTAAGTCTCCTCTGCATTTTTACTGCACGGTCCCATCTGTTCCTGCTTCACGGCTGCTCTTTGCTGCCACAGCAGCGAGTCTTGCTCGCTCTCCCTGTCTCTCGAGGCAGAAGCTAATTGGCAAGTGGAAAGTCTGCAAAGAACCCGACGCGGCTGCTGGATGGCAAGTGTGGAAGGCAGGCAGCTGCCGGCGGTGCGGCGCAAGGTGTGTGCCGGAAGGACCTTCCCCCGCCGTACTGAGTTACCGGCCCCCGACCTTTCTTCCTGGTGGGGACGTGGCGAGCGGTGCCCACTATGGAAAGTTTACCAAGACCCAAGTCACCTCCTGTGTTCAGCCAGGCCAGGATTAGCCCCGGCAGGGATGTATCCCAGTACAGTGGAGCAGAGAATAATTAACCTGGACCCTGCTAAGACAGCCCTGGGGACAGTGAAGCAGCATGCAGCACTCATTCCTGGATGGATAACCTATTTCCCCATCTTACCATTCAGCAGCTACTTAGCTGCAATAAAGAGTCATTTCTCTGCAGACGGGTTTTATCCCCTTTAAGAGCACTGACACAGGCCTTTCACATGACATGTTTCTATATATAAAAACCCTTAAAAATCATGGCTTTCCCCACATCTTCCTGTTCCCCTTTAGCTTTTCCCAGTGCCAGGAAAAAAAAAAAAGCCCTGCAAAAGCAGCCTGCAGCTCTCAGGTGCCGGAGTCCTGTGTGGAGACAAAGACACTAATGATTTTTTATTAGCATCCGCCCTGCATTTTACTGAACCTTTAGCAAAGGTCATCAGCTGATTTCTTTCTTAGGAAAGGAAGAAAGTTCTGTTGGAACCAGGCATCCTGCCAGGAGCCTTATAATGAAGGAGAAATGGAATAAGGCTGGGGATTGACAGTTTATGTGTTGATGGTGAAGGAAATGGAGGTGTGGAAAAGTATTACGGGGAATCTTTCTAGTCATATCTTCAATTCAAACATCAGGGGAAATGCTGCAGGATCTGAGATTTATGAATTCGTAGTAAGCAGTTTCCCGGCATGTAAACAAATCTCGCCGGGCTGTTTTAGGAAGGTAGATTTGGGCAGCGGAGTAATCATTTTTATTCTTCTGATTTTCCAAATAGAAATGGACATATATGATAAAAATGTCAGGCGCACTCTCCACGTCAGGCTCCTAACAGGATTACATGTCAGCTCTTAATGTCTCGCTCTGTTTTTCTTTGCCATGAATGGCTGCATTATTGCTCACAGGAACTTCACTGTAATATATGGTAAGAGACAAGTAGCTCTTTATGGCCAGTGATTATTCGGTTTGAATGAAACCTGTGATTTATGTCCATTTAACTGAAAAGCCTTGTAAATTCCCAGTGCTGCATTTTTCCTCAATAGAGAATGAGTCAAGCGAAAGTGACAACTAGGTTGGCGTGGAAATGTGCAGTGCATCGTCGTGTTATATTTAATATACCTGACATGAAAAACGTGCACACACCACACAGTCACCTTAAGTAGGAGTGAAAGTGACATTAGCTTGTAATACGACTGCCATATTCAGTGTGTTAGACCGCCAACATTTCCTTAAAAAGGGACTTTTTGTCAGTGCGCTGAGACAAAGGAAGCAGCCGAATCATCTGTCATTTGGGCATAATTAAATTCTTCAGCCTCTTGGTCGTGTTGATCCCCCTCCATCGGCACCCACCCAGCACTGGGGCTCTCGCTGCTCCGCCGGGGTCGCGGGGGAGGCGGGCAGGTGCCCCGCGGGGCAGCGAGCTGGCTGCTGTGTCAGTCGCACGGCGCTCGTGTTCAGCTGCCCGCTCGAGGAATCCTGCAGTCAGCTCTTTCGCCTCCTGCCACGGCTCCAGGATTCACAGGCTCCTGTGAAAGGCCCGGCTCAGCCAGCTGTCCGGCGTGGGGGCCGCGGGGAATATGATACCCCGTTCATGGAAACGTGAAGTCTGAGAAGCAGAGGCTCTTCGCACTGCAACCTGAGAGCCCCCCACTGCCCGCCCTGAGCCGAGCCATGGCCAGAGCTCCCATTGCCGTCACCAGAGCCACCCCTGGAGGACGTGCCCGGGGCTCTCCCGGGAGCAGGGCACGTGGACACGGGCGGGAATGTGGCTTCAGCCCTGGCTTTGGAGGTCAGGCCCAACTCATCACCCCATGGGTTCAGACGCTGGGCTCGAGGAGTGCTTAGGGCAGTGGCTGCTTGGGATCCAGGAGAGTGGGCCCTGTGCCCTGCAAATCGAGAGTGGCTGGAGGCCACGGGCAGATTGTGACGGCCTGTTGGCAAGACCCGCTGCCGAGGAGGCTCCCATGCAGAGGGCAACGCATCGCTCGCGCACTTGCAGCTGGCAGTGCCAGTCCCGGCTTGGAGCGTCTGCAGGATTTTGCTCTGCCTTGCGTGGGAACTGCTGCACCCTCAGCCACCATGAGGCTGAGGGCTGGATGCTTTCTCCTTCCCTCTGTGTCCAGCCCACTGAGGGGATGGATTTGGAGACAACAAGTGAGACTAAGCATTCCCTTATCCCTTCCCCAGCTGACAATGCCTGAAACCCCTCGGTGTGGAGGTGTCCTCCCCGTGCTTCCCGGGAGCCGTGGCTGGATTGGGCTACAGAGGAGAAGGGAAACAGAAGGCAGTCTCCCTGGTCAGCCCTCATCTCCCATGATGCACTTGTGCAGCACTTTTGAGTCACAATAAAATCATTTTAGGTAGTCTGCCCCTTGATGAAAAACTGGCAATGTGGTGGAAAACAGAAGTTGTCAGGAAAAAAAACTGTCTAGTCGAAACCCCAAATTTCCCATTGAATGCAGCTGTGGACAGCTCCAGTATGAAGGGCAAGCAGGAGAGGGGAGAAGGGCGCTGGGGGCGCCTGGGGCAGCGGGCAAGTCAGCGAGGCACAAAGGAGTTGCCCGAAGCAGACGCATGCGGTGCACACTCCTGCCCAGGTGCGGTGAGGCGTGAGCCCCCGCTTGGAGCCAGGCATGTGCTCGGGGGCTTCCCTGAGTTGAGGCTAAGGCTGTCCAAAGAGGCTGGATGGCCCAGGCTTGCTGGGTGACCAGGGCAGGTGCTGGAGAAGGGCTGTCTTCTGGCTGGGATCTGCAGGGACCCGTGGAAGCCAACGGCAGTGCCGTCAGCGGGCTTTCGGACCTGGCCCTCAGGGAGCGGAGGACGGTGGGCTGGGGCCACGCCGGAGAGCCCCGGGATTGTGCTGCGACCGCGTCTTTTGAAACACCCGCCCGAGCACCCCGCGCTCCAGGAGAGGCCCTCCCTTGCCAGCGAACGGGGAGCCGAGGAATAAATAAATAAGACGGAGAGCGCGGAGCTGAGGCAGTGCCCTGCATCTCCACCTTCCGTCTCTTGGGTCAAGCCTTCATTGTGTTTGCAATATTATTCTGTTAGTGAGGATACTACTGTACAATTCAGACACTGCAGGTTTCTAATCTGCTTATTTATAATTCAAAAGCTTGCCCATATATTAATGAACCCTTAATGAGCTGTTGAAAATGCCTGAATTACAGTCAGATTATTAAACTCCAACGGCCCCTGTAATCATACCATTTGAGTGGGCTTTAGGTACTTTTCATATCTGCAGCTTTGTATTGAGAAGGAGATGGGTTTATTCGAAGAAAGCTTTGTAATAATTTTGACCTGCAATTTATTTATTGGCCTCTGAATGCAGTAGTCTATGCAGATGCTCTCGTCTATTATCTGTGGGGGCAGGTGCACAGCATGGTGAAAGACAGCTAATTAGGATTTGCTGAAAGATATGCTAAAACTGTGGTCTTCTAACAAAGCCAAGTTCATTGTTAAACAATGTTTTAGTGTCTGTTTATGTGATTTGTCTAAATCGTGGAGATACTGAAATGAATGTTGTGGTTATAAGCAGATTAAAATCAGGAGCACACATGCTTTTGGTTAACCTTATAGCACTCTGTTGTCACCAAGGAGACTAGGTCTTAGACATTCGATGGATCCAAATGTGCCTAAGAGGGTATTATGGAGCATAGAAGGGGCTGGCCAAAAAAAGGGCACCACTCGGCATGGCCCTGTTAGTGGGAGAGGGGTTGCCGTCGGTCAGCAGGCTGGTAGGTGACTGCTGCCTAGCTGGGACCCTCGCACTTCCTGGGCCATTAGTACATCTGTAGTTGTGCTGGAAGTGATGTATTGTTGTGTTCTTTCCAGCCCGCTCTCTACCTTCATTCCACGATGCATTGAAAGGTCAGTGAGCTAAACAGTAATAAACTCATGGGTTGATATACTGAGGAATAAAAAGGGAAACAATAGCCACAGAGTGTGAGCTTATATGTCAAAAAATACATATATTATCGCCGTGCTCAAAGGGAGAGTCATTTATAAAGGCAGATGTGAGTCAGGAACAGACATGTGCCAGTGGATGGAGGGAGGTGTTTGCTCATTGCTAAGGAATCCGGGAAGCGAAGTGCCCTGAATTTTCTCCGCAGATCATTTGAAAAACAGCACGTGTGTGCGAGAGGAGCCCGTTGGCTGGCTCAGCAGCCTCCTGGTTTCACAGCATACAAAGGACTTCACTGCTCCAAAGGAAAACCACCCCCTGTTTATGATGTGCTGATTTGAAGCATATCATTCATGTAGTAATTAGGGAGGATCCAGTGCAGCACATTCATCCTCATGCCCACGGTTACCTCTTGTAGGAGTTCAGTGGGATGAACAGCGCTCCACACCCGGAGTCTGGACCGCGAGGCGGGTTTGTGTGTGCTGCACGCAGGGCCCCGTGGCTCCCCTGAGGGTAGCCTCCGTCTAGCAATGCTCTGTGCTTCTCTACAGAAGCATTTCATCTTAGGCCCATGCCCAGCAGTCAAAGGTCAGGGGAGATGTCCCCATTGAATCCCAGGGGAAGAATTTGGGGCTCTGTCTGGGAGTGTCCGGGAAGAGGAGAGAAACCCACATTCACCCATGACAGAGAATAAGGAACATGGTAGCCCACAAACTTGTAAATAGCTGGGGAAACATGAGGGAGGACAGGCTGCCACAGAAAGTGAAGGGAGAAACAGAAAGAAGACGTAGCAATCTGGACGGGTGTTAGGAGGAAGCAAATGGAAATGAGAAATGGAGGAGTTGAGTCTCTCAGAGTGGTCTGAAAATCGGGAGCAGCCACGCTGGGAAGGAGAGGACAGTCTCCTGGAGCCAGCAGGGATTATCCCCTGCAGAAATCAAAGAGCCAAGGAAGTGAGTAAAAGCAGGGGTGATGAATCAAAGCGAAGCAGAGATGGGCAGGGCCAGGGAACCTGATGCACAGGGCAAAGCTGCCGCTCCGTGAGGCCAACGCTGGGCAACGCGCTGAGCAAGCTGAGCTCGTATCTCTGGAGAGACCCGAAAGAACCACTGGCCTCTTTGACCGCCCCGCTGTGAAGAGGCAAGTGCTAAAATAGACTGCTCTTCCTCTACCCGGCGCTAACCTTGGTGCCGACTTGAGGCTCAGCCAGCGCGCGCCTGGTGGCAGCGCGTTCTGCGTGCAAACTGTGCCCATCTGCGACCCTCCAAACAGGCGACAGAACTAATTTAAAACAATGACAAGATATTTTATTATCCCAATGAAATGATATGGAATCGCTTTTGTAAATGAAGGCAACAGGTTTAAAATGCGTATTTTAGAGCAAAATGAAAGTGGTGCCTTCCCGTGCCGGGGAGGTCGGTCAGGACAGGGTCGTGTGGCGCGGGCCGTGCAGCTCAGGGCAGGAAGGAATTAGTCCCAATTCCAAGAAGACCTGGGCTGCATTCAGGCGAGGGCAGAGACCGGCATTGCTGGCGCTCAGCTGATGTTCCCTGTCGTGTCGTGTCGTGTCGTGTGCCCTGGACTCCAGGCAGCCGCACCGCTGTGTGCAGCAAAAGCCAGGGGTGGGCACAGCCGGCAGGACCGGAGTGCGAGCGTGCGAGGTGCCAGCTGCCGACCCACCGGGATCCGCCTAACGAGTGCATGAATACCTGCTTTTAAACAGCTTTAAAGAGGTTAATTAGGCTGGGATGGATTTGGGCTGTGTTACATCTTTAATGGAAATGCTGATTCAAGAAGCCACGGCTCTAGCGATTTTTATACCGCCGTAATTATTTTTAAACTTTGTTTTCGGCGTTGTTGATCACGTCTTGGCAGAATGCCTGCATGACCTGATTAAACCTACAAATTGTCAGCCTTGATCTATAGCGCTCAGATGAGATTGCTGACTGGGCATCACTTTGAAAGTTCTCGATTTAAAACAGAAATTAGATTTAAAATGTTTTTCCCGACCATGCACTGTAACAGTGCTGGCAATTTTAAACACATATTTAGCATCCCAGCATCCTGATGGCAATTAAATTACTGGGTGGTAAAAGAATGTGTAATTCTCTGCTGTTTATGTTCAATTTCTGAAGCTGCATGTAAGCTGCGGTGCGGTGCCGTGTTCTGCGTGCGAGTGTGGCGCTGGATGCCCTGCTCGAATACCGCCAGCCTCAGCTTTCCCCACACAGTTCTGCCCCTGGCTTGCTCTCGCCTCTGTGCCACCCGCTTCCCATCTGCGTGTGTGAACCTTCCCACTAGGTGCTGGGGCAGCTCCAGAGAATGGGGTGCCTTTGGAGAGAGGCTGCTTGAATTGAACTAGCACCCAGGAGAGCTCCTTTGGGAGGATTCCTAGACGGTTTAGGAGATGATGTCCCCTCTCTAGAAATCCTACATCAGCCCGTGGACTTCTCTAGCTGGAACCAGAGAGAGACTCTCAGCAAGAGCAACGCAGGACTCAGATGTGTTAGGAAGAAAATGGGAAATAAACCAATGGCTTCCAAATAAATAAGATGCTTCCCTCTCCTACGTGGTTTTGCAAAAGGCAAAAAACCTCAGCCTTGCTTAGATGGAGACGTGTTATGTATAACAAAAAAAGCACCTGTAGATGTTTGTACGTGTATACATGTGGTTTTATAATACTTGCAATAAAAATGTTCTGTGGGGTGTTTTACAAGTTCTTCAGACAGACTCATTCTCTGCTAGATTTTGCTGACGGTTGAGTCATGTCTGAGGATTGTTTCTGTCGCTCTGCAATTCCATCGGGGCATCTTGGGTCATCACAGGGATGTGACATGAACCATTATCAGACCTCGGGCTTGGGCACCTTGTCATCTCTCACTGCAAAAAGTGGTTTTTCAAGGGCAAAAAGGAGCGGTACAAACCCTCCAGTGAACGGGGCTGGCTGGGGCAGGAGTCAGACGGGATGGGAAAGACTCACCGTGTTTTCTCCCTCTCTCTCTCCCCCAAGGTTTGAGCATCAGAGGAGCCCAGGAGGAAGACCCTCCCGATCCCCAGCTGATGAGACTGGACAACATGCTGCTGGCGGAAGGGGTGTCAGGTCCGGAGAAAGGTGGGGGATCGGCAGCAGCAGCTGCAGCAGCAGCCGCCTCTGGAGGGTCTTCAGATAACTCTATTGAACACTCAGATTACAGAGCCAAATTGACCCAGATCAGACAAATCTATCACACAGAGTTGGAGAAATATGAACAGGTCAGACATCGCTCTCACAGTCCTACGTGTACCTGCGGCCGCTCTTCTCTGCGCCTCTGCTAGCCAGCTCTTGTTTCTGTACAGGGCTTGGAACAACCCCTCTCTCTTTCTCTCTCTGTCTCTCTCTTTCTCCTCCTCATCTCTCTCTCTCTTCTCTTCCCTTCCTCCCCTGACACCCGTCTCTCTTGGAAGAGCTGTGCAGTCAAATGAGACCATTGATGCTTTGGAAACAAGAGGCCTGGCTTGCATGCCTGGGGGGTTTCTGTTGTCCCTGACTGTCATTTGTAGCTGAGCTTGTGTGTGCATAAAAATACCCCCTGAGCCGCTATATGCCCCCATCCTTGCAACTGCCCCGGGAGCGGACTGCTCAAGGGAGGAGCCTGCAGGACAGTGCCACCATAGACCCCAGGGAGCTGCCTCCCGTGCCCGGGGTGCGCTGGTTTGAGGGGCAAGGCCATGGCTCAAAGCAGAGGCAAAGCAAAGGTCCTCGCCTCTTGTGGGCCTTGACGATCCCCCCGTGCTTGTGCAAGAATCAGAGGTCATTGTTGCCTGCACCTCTAAACGTCACCAGGCATCTCAAGCTGGGTCTGGCCAGAGCCAGCTTTTCCTCTGGCAGCCCTAGCTGGGGAGATGAAATGCAGTACTGAAGGGTTACTTAGGGTGAGAGAGAGCTTGTCAATTAAAAACAATCTGTGGGTAATTAAGAGGAGGAAGAAGTACGCAGATTAGCTTGATAACAGAACCTTTCCTGGGTGAGGTTGACTCTCGGTGCCATTGTACGATCCAGTCCTTTGCAGACGCCTGAGGGGACCAGGGACTCGCCCGGTGCAGCCACAAAGGCACCAGGGGCTCAGATTGCTGCTGCCTGATGTTTCCAGGATGCGGGGCAATTGCTCCCGGCACCGTGGTAGGGATCATGCTCTGCAAGCGCCCCGTGGAGCTGCAGCAGCTCTCCCCTGTCCTGCTGTGGCGTGTGTGGCTTTGCATCACAGGAGGAGAAGCAGAGGGAGAAGAGAAGGGTGTGAGACCCCTGGCCCTGGCAAGCCTCAAGTAATGTCTTCATCCTTCCATCCCAGAGGTGTCCTAATAAAGCTTGTAAGCCCTGGACCTCATCAGCTCAACGAACCTCATCAGCCGGTGGTTTCCTGTGCTGGGAAGTGCTGGGCCCGCCCTGAGCCCATTACAGTACGGTGAAGTGTCAGTCTGAACCAAATGAAACCGCAGCAGAGATGTTCAGGCAGCCATAAAAATCCTGCTAGGAACCACCAAGGCAGAGAAGAATCGCAGCTCTGCCCAGACGCCATCCTGAGCTGCTCTGCTGCGGCTTCCCGTCTGCTCGGCCACGCTGCTGCGGCGGGAGCTGGGCCCAGCGCTGTCGCCCAGCCAGGCTTCTCGGTCAGCCCTCAGTATTGACCCTCCATCTGACCTGGGGCTGCTTTAACGTCGTGTTACAAATGCCATTGCAGCAAGCAAGCAACGTAAGGGAGATGGGAGCTCTCTGGGCTGCACGTACAGGAAGGTGGCACAGTGTGCAGGGTTAGAGACGCTGCCAGGACCTCCGTGATGCAGCACCGTGTCCTGGGCAGACTGGGCTGCTGGGGCCTGCTGCAGTGAGTGCCTGGCAGAACGAGCCAGCAGGAGAGTCTCTGCTCCTCACCTGCTCCTGGTCCGGAGCAGCACACGTGACTCTTGCGTGCTCTGGTTTCCTCGCCCCAGGTGGCATGGGCACTGGGCTGGCGTCTCTCGCTGGGATGGTGTTTCCCTGATGGGGGCTGTCCCGACCCCCAGCCAGACAGTCCAGCCGAAGGACCCACTACTACCCCAGAGTCTCTCGTCTGCAGGCTGCTAAGAGCCCCATGCACTTCTCTCTCCTCCATCCCCGGGCACTTTGCCCACCCGGGGTCTCTCCCTTGCAGATTCCAGCTCTTGTGGGGTTTCTGGGGGGGTGCAGCCAGCCCGCAGTGGAGCACCTAGGCACCTAGGCTCTGTGGTCAGCTGTGCAGGGCGGTGTTAGGAGGCATGTGGCATCCCGAGAGAGAGGGGGACGGGCATGAAGCTGTCCCTGGCCAGGCCGAGTCCTGCTGGAAGTGCTGGCAGAACAGCGCTGTGGTGGTGCCAGGCTAGGTCTGCTTCAACACCAGCCACGCAGGCTTGTCCGTGGCCATCACTCGAGCAGGGTGAGGCAGAAGCAGCAAACGGCTGGCAGTGGTTGTGCCCAGGGCCGTTTCTGCTGCAGGGCCCCGGGGCCTCCCCGCCCCGCCACACAGAGCAGTAATGAATACCTCTCTTTTGTGTGCTGAAGTGGCGATGGCCATTGCATTAGCCAAGAGGCAGACCTTGCAGTAAACGACAGGCCCGTAGAAAGTCACGGGGACAGAAGCTGGAGATGGATTTGGGGCTGAAATAAATTCAGATTTGTGTTAATAGCTAGTTCCTGGCAAGTGTCCTTTGACTATAATAAGCTTAATGACTTGTTGGGGGGGGCACTCGCATTTTTAGCCGGTAGCTCCATTTACAAAGGTTTCAGCCGAAATGTCACAGCCATCCGTCCACCCCGCAGGAAACCGAGGAGGAGGCTCACGTGCTGCTAGGGGAGGGCGAGAGGCCGAGCGGACGTGAAACACGCAGGCTTTCCCCCCCACCCCCAGTGATCCTGACACCCAGCGCTGCCTGCTGTACAGAAATATGGTAATTCCTCCAGCCTTGCAGCCAGCTGTCTGCTACCAGTTTGTCTCAAGAACGGCACCCATCTCCACCGCGGAGAGGCAGCCGGGTTTGTGCGCCTCTGTCTTCGCTGGCCGCCAGTTTCTGGACAGTTGTTAGTGTCCTCGGGAGACAGAGGCAGCAGAACCCCCGGCCCGATGCCCCCGGGGCAGGAGCCGGCCCCCAGCCCTGAGCACGCGGAGGTGAGCCCACCGCGGCTTCAAAATGGGGTCAGATGCCTGCTGCTGTCTCTCCTTGCCTCCGCCCGTCCCCGCTCTTCTCTGCCCCCAGAAGCACAGACCACAAGCGTCTTCTGTGCAGATGCTTTCCAGACAGAGCTTGATTCTGACATTTGTTGCCAGGGAGGGGAATGCACTTAAGGAAGAGGAAAAAGTATGTCACGCCATCAGCAGCTCTCCCCTCGCCGCGTGCCAGGAGAGATGGCCGTACACAGGCAGCGCTCTCCATAATTTACAGCTCCTATAATAGAGGTGACATATTGAAAGCTATCTTCTATAATTACATTGAAATACATTTTTGCTGTAGGCAAAAGTATTGTAAGGGTCCCACGCCTCCCTGAGCAGCTGGGAGTCTGCTCTCTGAGCTCACAGCTGTCTTTCGACTTAGCACCGCGTCGGGCGAAGCCTGGGCGCTGGGCAAATGCCACGGACCGTGCTGGAAGCCGGCCGGGTGCACCTCAGCCTGGGGCCGGCTGGCTCTGCCGTGGCAGAAGGCTGTTTGGGGAACGGCTCTCAGGCTGCCAAAGCAAGCCAGTCTTCCTCTTCTCCGTGTGCACATCTGATTAAGCATTAGAGCACGCTGAGGCACCCTCCGCTTCTGCAGGGCTTCAGAGCAGGTTAACAAGGCCATCACTTATCACCTGACATTATTAATAAAGTCTGGGGCACCAAGCAGAGGCCTGCAAAACAGTCATGAGAAAGGGGCCAGGAGTTTCAATGCTGGAAGTGACCCGGGGGGAAACACAAGAAGGCGTCCGGCCCTTCCAGTCTCCCTGCGCTTCGGGAGAAGGGGGAGCAGAGTCAGGCCCTTCACCTCTCGGCCTCCAAACGATCCTGTCCCAGGATGCAGGGGGGCCAAGCTGAGACTGCTTGGCAGTGCCAGTGCCAGTTCCAGTGCCCTTCCTCTGTTGAACTGGGTGGTGCGTGCATGCTCAGACCCCTTGTTTTAATTTACTGAGCTCGCTTGGCACCAGCATCCTCCTTCCGACAGCACTTTGATGTCATTTCTGTGGGGAAATATTTGCATGTTACCTCCTCCGGTCCAGGCAGATTTGCACCAGACAGCCTGGGAGCCCTGTGCTGGTGCAGCCTTCCTGCCTCCTGCCCCGGGCAGAGATGGCTCTTGGCTTTGGCCTGGCTCTCTTCTGCGGAGAGGAGCCCCTTCCTAATCCAACTTGCTTCTCTTCCCACGAGGTTCCCTAGGACACCTCCTGCTCCCGGTTCAGGTCCCTTCTTCCTGGAAGGGGGAGAATCGGGTGGGAGGGCAGGTGACTGGGAGCCCTCTTGGGGCCACTTCTTTTGCCTGAAACAGGGCAGAGGAAAAACCAAGACCCCATTTGCAGAAGTGTAAACCCAGACAGCCGGCGAAGAGCCCCAGAAATGGGGGTGGGTGATGGAGACACCAGTCCACACTGAACCAGCCCCATCTCATTGCACCAGCGGTGCCGGAGGGAGGAGCAGGGAGCTGTGCCCTGACTTGGGAACGGCCACGTGAGGAGCGTCACGGCCAGGAGGGCGTGGGCAGGGCTGCGCTCTGTGCCAAGGGCAAGTCTGCACCTTTCCGGGGAGAGGAGCTGAGCTCGCCTGAGCGCTGCCTCCACAGTGGTGCAGCAAGGATGTAAATTAGCCTGTAATTTACTTTCAGCAGTGTAAAGAAAAAAATCACTTTGCCTGAAGTGTATGCATCTTTCTTAAGGGTGTACCCAGATTTTAATTATCTAAATGTAAATACTTAACGAATTTTACTTAGAGTAATGAGCTAAAGTGCACACTACATAAATGAGATGTTCTAATTAATCATGTATGAACTACTGGTTTAAAGAAAAGCTATGTGAATTCTGCGAATGTTGGGCTATTGCCAAATTGCTAATCAGCATTTGCATTCATAGATGGCTTCACTTAATAAGTTGCGAGACATTCAGCAAATGTTGTAGGAAATTATGAGTTTTCAGATGCATAAACTTTTCACTTTTAACTCTTTCCCTTGCATGGGGCTAATGAAATTCAGGCGGGCCACTGAAAATCGGTGCAGAACAAATGAGGAGGAGGTGTCCCTAACGCTGGCCTTAGCAGAAAAGCAAAGCTAGCACTGCAGTGATGCTTCACCAGGCCGATCTGGGCAAGACGTGGCACTGTCCCCTCTGCTGGGTTTAGCAGCTGCTGAGCATCAGATGCATGGCAAGCCTAGGGAGAGCTTTGGTCACCTTTGCTTTCTAACCTCCGCCTGGCTTGGACAACCAGCACACTGGCCTGCTGGAGACTCCTAGCCACTTGTGGGATGGACTTTCATGGGAACAGGAGAGCAGCCTCTCTTGCGTGCCTAAAACATGCAGTGCCCAACCAGCACGGGGCTGTGTCTTTTGTTTGGCTAAGGCCGGGTGAGGACAACGCTGGCTGCGTGCTCCCCTAGGAAGAAATGTGTTCGGTAGCTGAGACTCAGTCATTTGCGGGATCCATTTGAGAGAACTCAGTTCACCTCAGATGGGTGTTAGAGAGTGATTAGAGAGACAGATATCGGCAGAGTGGGTGACAGCTCCCAGCCCCTGCTGCAGGCAGGCAGGTTGCTCTCAGGGAGACGCAGATCCGACAAAGTCTGCAGATGATGCAGCACGTGTGGCTTAGATCACGGTGTCCTGCCCGTTTAGTGGGTGGAGGAGGTCCCAGCTCCTTCACTTATCAGGGCTCCCGGCTATATGGGCAGGGCAGGGCCCAAGGTACCCTGGGAGGCACAGCATAGGGACCCTCCCAAATTCCCTCTTGGGCAGGGAATTGCTTCAGGAGGTTTCATGCCATCCTCTGCCACAGCTGCACACAGTGCATGAGAGATGTGATGCATTTCCAGAGGTGCAACGATCAGATGGCAGCACGTCCTAGCCCACCTCAAGCTCAGCCATGCCTGGCACGCCATGACCACTTTGCTAGCAGGAGACTGAGCGCATCTTTCTGCTCTGGCACTTTAGACTAGCAGCCTGATCTCTGGTCATAGAGAAAGAGCGCAGTCACAGCTCCCAATCCCATCTGCAGGCCATAGGCGTAGGGGATCAAACAGTTATCCCAGAGGTGCAGGTCAGAGGCAGGGACCTGTGACATTGTTCCAGGGGTCAGAAGGGTAAGAGCCTGGAGTGCGTGCTGCAGGCCTCTGCCAGATGGGCCAGAGAGCATGGGGGCAGGGAGCAACCGATGCAAGGTGGCCTGGGCACAGCGTGTGTGGTTGGGCAGGGAGGAGCCCACGGTGGTCTCCCAGACTAGGAAGTCTGACCGGTCATGGGCTCCTGACAGTGTTACCCCTTCCTACATGGCTCTCCATTCTGGCCCATGAGCATTGCCAGCCAGCTTCAGGCTCCCTGCGGCTCTTTGCCCTGACAAGCCCCCCAGGCAGTGGAAAGTGCATCTGCCTTGCACCGGGAAGCTTCTGGGGGCTGCAGCCGTGTCGTGGTGCGACAGCATGAAGCCGTTGCTAACCCCCTCTTTCCTTCGCAGGCCTGTAACGAATTCACCACGCATGTGATGAACCTGCTCCGAGAACAGAGTCGGACACGCCCCATCTCTCCGAAGGAGATCGAGAGGATGGTGGGCATCATTCATCGAAAGTTCAGCTCCATCCAGATGCAGCTCAAACAAAGCACTTGTGAAGCAGTCATGATTTTAAGATCGCGGTTCCTTGATGCCAGGTATGGGAGTGATGTGTTCGGCTGCCGCGGCTTTTTATTGGGCTGGCAAAGAGGCCCCTCCCCCCCCGGGGCAGAGACTGCTCTGAAGCACGGTCATGTATGTGCTGGCCCAGGGAGGGATGGCTCGCACTGCCTCTCTGAAGGGGCTTTCATTGCAGGCACCATGGCTGATACAGCAGTGGGACCAGGCAGCGCTAGGCGGGTGTCTTTAGAAAAGTGCCCTGCAAACACTGCCAGCGGCTGTCTCACTGTTGGCACGGGGCCGAGTCCAGGCTGGCCGCTGAGCCCCTGCTGGCTGGCTTTGCCTGGAGCCAGGCAGGCAGCAGAAGACCTTGCTCTGCTGGCCTTTCCCTCGCTGAGCTGTGCTGGGCCTTCAGCAGGTGAGAGGCCGACGGAAACAGGTGCTGAACTTGTCCCAGCCTAACGAGCCAGGACCAGCACGTGCATCTGTGAGAGCCTGGAGGAGCACAGCACTGTCTGTGGCAGGCCCGCAGCCTCTGAGGCCAGCAGCTAGGCTGCAACCTCTGCCACCACCCAGGCTCTTGTGCTCTAATGACCCCACTCCATAGCTGCCAGCACCCTCAGGGGGGCTTCTCTGCCCATGGAGGATCACAGGGTACTTCAGGGGTTGAGACCCTGCAGTAGGAGGACAGCAGGGACTTGCACGAGGGTGCAGGGGCAGCAGAGCTGACAGCATCGCGGACCACGGGTGCTGGGAGCTGCATTGGTACAGGTGCCAGTGCCCCGCAGCAACCCCCTCAGCCCAAAACACAGAGCCGCCTCCAGGGGATGCCCCCTGCACCCACCCCTCATTGCCAGGCTTACAGGTGGGCTCTTCACCAGCAGGTCATGGGCAGTGGCCACTTAGGGTAATTGCAAACCGGGGGGGTGGTGGGGAGACGTCTACAGGGGGCACTGGCAATGCTGCCAAAGGCAGCATGTACAGCATGGCTCCTTGGAAAAGAGGAAGGTAAACGAGGCAAAGTGAGCGGAAGCTGGATAACGAGCTAAATGCAGCCCCAGGGAGCGCCCGCCTGCTGCAGGGCACGGCGCTGGCAGCAGCGCAGCCGTCCTTTGGGGACACAGTGTGGGGAGAGATGCTTGGCTGCACAGCGGCCTGAGGCTCACGCCTCTAGATTGCAGCCAGCCCTGAGGGGGACCCGAATGGGAAGCTCTTGTTCCACCGGCGCTTTCTAAAGCGTGTTCTTCAGGGGAAATGGCGTCAGGGTGGGCGAGAGGCTTGTGGAGCCGTACAGGGCCCCAGGGGCTTCTCTAGGCTGCAGCCCCTCAGCGCGGGGGGAGAGCATGGTGGGTGCTACTCAAGGTGGAAAAGGCCCATCAGATCTACCACGGTCGCTCCCTGCTGCACTCGCTCCTTCTCCGTGGCGGGAGCAGGGACTAGGGCAGTGCGTGTGGGGACACCGTGCTCTGCTTCTCAGCACCCTGCTCCAGAGGACACGGGCACTGCAGATGGAGGGAGGGGAGTGGCAGAAGCTGGTGTGTGTAGAGGTGCCAGGGAGGAGCTGTTCCCAGCTGGGCCAGGAGGGTTGTGCTGCTGCGTCCCAGAGCAGAGGGGGTGGCTCACCCACGAGTCATGGAGGGGTCTCAGCTCAGGTTTGTGACAGCAGTGGGTTTCTTTCTTCGTTTCAGACGGAAACGACGTAACTTCAGCAAACAAGCCACAGAAATCTTGAATGAGTATTTTTACTCCCACCTCAGTAACCCCTACCCCAGTGAAGAAGCCAAAGAAGAGCTGGCAAAGAAATGCAGCATCACAGTATCACAGGTAAGAGGTGTGCAAGTGCCCTCCCTGCCCTCCATGGGCTGAGGAGGAAAGGTGCCAGCGCCCTGCACGGCTGGCTGGGCTGGGCAGTGCCAGAGACGCGTCCCCCACAGGTGTGGGTTCCCCTCCACGTTCTGATCGCCCTTCCATGGAGCAGCCCCTCTCTTTGAAAGCAAATGTATTTGTATAGGCAGAGCAAAGGGGCCTCATTATTTTGATGGAACAAGAAGCAAGAGTGTGAAAATGGTCTTGCCCCACCAGCGTCGGCTGGCTCTAATGTACAGCTCCAGCAGCCCCTATCCCAGACGCTGTAGGCATCTCCTCAGGGACTTCATCCGTTAATGGACGTGCACGTTGACCAGGGGGCTGGGAAACGGGGCTGAGCTCTGTGGCGAAGGGAGCAGGCCTCTCAGCCGGGCCTGAAGGGGTTGGCGTGCCGCGGGGTGCAGTTAAAATGATAAATAATACATAAAAACGAATGTGTGTGACCATTTCTTCAGCTATGTAGCAAATGCACTCTGCATCTGTCAATAGGACTCTTCCGTGGGTGATCCATTTAGCCTGCTATAAATTCATCAAAACCGAACATTAATTTAGTAAAAAGCCAGTTTATCGACAAACAAATAATCTATTTTTATGGATCAGCTTTTCTTTGATTGGTTGAAGCCTACAAGCTTCTAACCTGGTTGGCATACAACAGCCCGGGGACAGCTATTGTTCCACTGCTGCAAGCCCCGTTAAACAAAACGGGTCCCTTAGAGCCGGCGCTTGGCTGGCCAGAAGGATTAGTAAAGCAGAGCCGCGCGAGAGCAGGTGCAGCTCAGGCTTTGCAGACAGGTGTCTTTGCCCGGGTCGGCCTCTTTTGGGCACGAGCTATAACCTGGCGGTCCCAGACTGCGGTCCAGCGGTCTGACCTGCCAGCCCCTTGAACGGATTCTGCACTGAGCGTGAATGTGCTCTTCCCTGCACCGGGTCTCTAGAAAAGAAGTCACATCTGGCCTTTTCTGTGGCTTGTGAATTTGGCGGAGCTCAGAACACGCTTGTGGCACGGGGGCCACATGTGTCGTGGGTGCGGCTGTGACATGGGGAGGGAAATCAAGTCCGACAAAGCTGTGCTGGTGGGGGGTGCTGACACTTGCACTCCCAATCAGGTTGCCTTATCAGTTTTTCAAGTAATTATATATTTAAAGGAACGATGCCCGAGGTTAACGTGTCAACTATGGATGATGGTAGGCACCGGTATTGGCATTTTTAGCAATATAGCCCTTCCCTTTATAATTAAGGTCTGATCTGAGGTTGGGTGTATAGGTCTCCAGTGAAATGGCAGAAGTCAGGTACGTTAGACTTCAAATGGGAAAGCTGTCAGAAAAGAACCCCACCCGATGGCCTCGCGCGTGGTGACTCTTTGTTGACTTTGGATGCGCCGAAAGAAACCCAAGATCCTCCAAAACCACCTCGTCAGTAAGGTCCTGGAAATCCACTGCAAAGTCCCACTGTTCCCTCAATCCAGTAGTTTCCTGAGCTGCGTCCAGTCCAGGTATCTGGGCATCCAGAGGTGCTTCGTACCCTGCAAAGCCTGTTGGGCAGGGAAGCAGTGAGTGTCTTGGCCAGTGATTCGCAACCAGGATGGATGTTGCCACATCCTTTGAAGGGTGCTGTGAGGGGTGAGGAGATAAACTAAGCTGGTAAGCCAGGCTCAAGCTTGTCCCTGCCTGGACGGTCCCCCACCCCTCCTGCCCAGCCCCTGCGGAAGGAGACGAGCACCGTAACACATGCATTCGTGTTTGAACTCGGGTACTATTCAGTTCCCAGAAGTTCTGGAGGGGGCTCAAATCACCTTGCTGGGGTCACCTGGCCCCAGCTGTCTTTTCTGCTTGGTGCAGGGTGGACCCCGTGATCTTCCAAGGTCCCTTCCAGCCCCACAATCTATGAACCTGTGAGTCCCAGGAGGGGTGCCTTGAGTGCAGGGAGAGGGGCCTCAAATCCACAAAGGCTGCGAACCAGTGGTCTTGGTGCTCTGTTCTCTCTTGGGCACACCGATGAGTGCTGCCTTTCCAGCCCTGAGTTCAGAAAGCTTTCACAGCTCCAAGGGGACAAGCGCGGCTCCGCAGCAGTCTGCACAGATGCCTGCGTGGCTGTACGAAGAGCCCTGCGGCATCCTCTGTGCTCCCCCCTCCATTCCAGCAGACCAAGAGGTGCAATTTTCCGACCTCACAGCCCAAGTGCACTAAGACGCAAGCCCCTCGAGGTCCATGGCAGCTTTGCCAATGACTTTAGTAGGGACAAGATTGCAACCCTGGTTATCTATGAGAGCTGGCTAGGTTAGTGCAAAGGGTGAGCGTTGTTCTCTAGACAGCTGGAGCAGGGGCTGAAAAATCTTGCACAGCATCATAATAATAATAACGATGATGATGGTACTACTAATGGTACTTCGCTCTGAGAGCAGCCGGCACAGTAAGTGACGGTGGGCTGCCTTTCACCACCTGCAGGGTAGGAGTGTGCCCACAGCTGTGAGTCCCTACCCGCTTTCACCTGACAGTAACTGGTGCATCTGCTGATGGCCCCGTGCCTCTGGCAGCCTTTCTAGCTGGAGGTGTGTTCGTGGGCCAAGTGCGCTGGGGCCTCTCCTTCGTGAAGGTATGAATAACAAATGCAAGAGATCAAAGCCTTTGCGTGGGCCGAGGCGTGCAGGAGCCCCTGTTGCAGCTCAGCCTACCAGGCTGTAATGTGGCAGGGGCTTTTTAAGTGGGATTCATGCTGGAGGCTGCCAGCTGGGCGGGAGAGCCCGTGCTAGGGGCACGGTTGGGATAAACTGCCTGCGCTCTGTTGTGTTGCAGGGGATGAGAGGTAAGGTGACCGAGTTGAGGGAGTTTCTGTTGAGGGAGGGCTTAATTTATGTGTAGAAAAGCCAGTTCAGCGAAGAAAGGTAAGATCAGTCTGCAGAGAATAAAGCAAGACAGGGAGAATTCAACCCCGGGGAGCAGCCATTTCCGACGGTGAGCGGCGTGGAATAGACTGTCCCTGAAGGCACTGGCAGCGCTTGGTTCAGCAGCAAAAGCCCAGGCAGCTTCCATAGGGTTAATGAACATGCAGATGTGGGGCCAGGCCTGGCCTTACCTGCTCCAAACGAGCCCTGATGTGGGTGCATTTCTGCGAGGGGACAGCACTGCTCTGTGCAGAGGGCACTTCCTTGCACCAGGCACGGCCAGGATATGCCGGGCTGAGAGCCTGCGAGGCAGCGTCTGCTTGCGCTGAGCAGAGATGCTCTGCAGCCGTCCTGCAGGACTGCTTACTGCCTGCTAGGAGCAGGCCTCGTGAAGTAGCGTGGGACGAGCTCCGGCGGAGGGCAGCCAAAGCCAGGAGGATGCAGCCCAGAAGCCAAGGCTACACCAGGCAATCTGTTTAGCAGCCTGGCAGGGGCAGCTCGCCCGTGGAAGGAGCAGTGCCATCCCGGCAAATGGCCGTGGGGGCCTGCGCGGAGCATTCTGCACCGTTCCCGAGCACCTTCTGTGTCTGGCCTCGACGGGGCACCATCCGGCCAGCACCGCTCCTGGCCTTCCCGCACGTCTCGTTTCTGCGCCAGCTGGGCCCGGGGAGGGAGGGCAGCGGGGACAAACGGTAATTAAGAACATGGGAACTGACAACTTTCCAACCCCCCCAAGAGTTTTGGCTCAAACCGTGGGAGGGTTTCCATCAGTTCTGCTGCTCAGAGCGGCGCGGGGATTCATTGCAGCTCCTGATCCTGATCCCACGTCAGTCTTCCTCACCAGGCCAGGGGCTGGCGGAGGCTGGGGCAGGGTGCAAGGGGGAAGACTTCCAGCTTTCAGCAAGGCCCTCGGGACCCCAAATCGTGCGGCTCCCCGACAAGCCTGCTGCCACGGTGCTTTACTGAGCTGCAAAGGAAGTGGGACCGACTTCCAGCACCAGATAGCTGCAGCTGGGAGATAAATGGATTTGGTTTTGAAATCAGTCCGTAAAATAATATGGACAGCAAGTTTTTCAAGAAACACATGAAGACAAACTATTTATTAAGATGAACACCTAACACAATTTCATTTTTAAGAGTGCAGGGAAGGTAATTTTGGAAAAAAATGTCCTTAACAGAGAACATTGCCGGCTGTAATTTAGAACTATCCGATCCGCACGTGTTTGGGGGAGATAAACTGTCTCATCTGTTCTCTACTTCCTATGGCTGCAAAGCTGATGTTTTGTACTTTTGCAGATGAGCCTCTTTCAGGGTGTCATGAGCAACTATCAGTCTATCATGCGGACTAGAGAAAGGGCATAGTCATTGCTGAATGCATGTCAGTGGATTATAGCAATAAAATTTTTCATTGCTTCAAACAAAAGAAAAATGTGCTTGACAAGAGGGTATATTTAAAATTCTTTCTAAACAGCATGCAGGAGCTGCCTTTCAGCTCCTCTGCGTTCACATTGATTCTGTTTTTATTTATTTTTGCCAACACATTACAAGTCCTGGATTTATAGGCACTGATCCCTCACTTCCAGCAGGATGCAAAGAGTGGAACAGAGGCAGATAGAAACAAAAAGTTTGCAGAGATAAAAAGAGGCAAATGACTAACCAGGCAGCACGTGCCATAAATACTCCTCGTGTCATTGCAAAATTTCATATTCCGTTACATTTAATTAGGTGCAGACCATAAAGCACGTGCTGCAAACAAACATGCAGAGACGCACTGGAATATTCCCCGTGGTTTGTGGTCCATAAATGTTCGGTTTGCTCATTGTTCGGACGTGCGGGTGGGAGCTGCCTCTCCGCAGAGCACTGCCCTGTCCCGGGGATTTTCCCGAGCAGGGAAGCGGAGCAGGCCGGCCCCAGCCCAAATCCCGCAGTTATGCATCTTGACGATTTAAGGAATAATTTATTGTCTTTTTATTTAACGTTGTAATTAACATGATAAATAAGTGCAACAGGATTGTTTGAAACGTAATATACAATTAAGCCCAATTAATTAATTGGCCTTCAGTGATCAGGAGGAGAAAGATGTTCATTGTTTTTTTTTATGTGAAGAGATAGTTTGTTTTCATGAAAAATGTGCTTCTAGGCGGCTTCCGCTGGAGACAACTTCCAGCCAGTGGTTGTGGAAGCGGGGAGGGCCGGAGAGCCAGGGGGTGCTTGGCCCCCAGCGACTGCTTGTCCTGGTTACAGGGTGTGGGTCCTGGCTTCAGGAGCCCGGTGCTGGGCCCACGTCGCCCTTGGGCCAGGTACAGAATTCACATCTTCAGGACAGAGAGGCGGGGAGAGGGCCAGGCGTGTGCAGCCGCTCATGCCCTGGGTGGGAGCTCAGGATCTCAGCCCTTGGGCCCAACCACACTGCCCCCGGCTCTTTCTCAGCAGATCCGAGTGCTTTATGCAGGGGACGGTGCCTCGTCCGACCCCTGGGGACGCTGACCTGCCACCTGCGATGGCACCCAGAGTCCCAGGGGTGCTGAGTCTGCCAGCCCATGCTGAGTCCCTGACCTTCCACGGCACGCCGGAGAGGGCAGGACCTCCTGCTCCTTGGTGAAGAGCCTGGGACAGGGACAGGTGAATTCATAGTGGTCTTCAGTGGATGGGAAAGCCCTGCGTCCCCGCCCTGGCAAAGGGAGGGGAGCTGCGAGCCAGGTTTAAAGTGGTTTGGAGCTGAGCTGTGATATCACCGCCTGGTGCTCACACTCCCCTGTGTGTCCTGCCCCTGCTGCCCGAGGCCAGGGTCACTCTCAGGTGTTGCACACCATCTCCGAGTGTTTTCTGGAGCAAACGCACTCCTTTCCCCCAGAGAGGCAGAGGCAGGGAGCAGCAGGCTGCAGGGAAGGCCGGGTTAGAGCCCATTCATTACCAGAGAGTAAGCCCCGGCTTCTGGAGTCAAGTGATTGCATCATGGTCTCAGCTTTCATTTCGTAGGGAGTGTGAAGTAAGTACCAGCCTATGTGGCTGCAAGGAAATGCTGAGGAATATGAACTGAGCACAGATGATGCAGAGGCACCTGCCTGAGTCTGCAGGCAGCCTGGTCCTGTAGCTGTGAGAGAGCTCCCTTCACCTCAGTGGGCATCACCCCCAACCCTCGCTGCTCTGAAAGGGGTGCCTCACCCCTAGGCTCTCCTCTGCTGGCACCGTGGCACAGGGAGACAGGGAGCCTTGGTAGGCCCTGTGCCAAGCTTTGCCTGCAGCTGCAGACAGGTGCTGCCTGCTCTCTGGAGTGAAAGGCTGACTCTCGAGGGAGCACTTGGAAAAGCCCCCGGATGGGGAATCCTCCTCTGTCCGGCCCCTGGCTCCCCTGCAGCCTCCTCCACCATCCAGGCCTAGAAGAAAGTGAGAGTGCGGCAGCTGGAGGAAGCGTGGAAATGTGTCCTACTCTCTGCTCGTGCTGCTGAGTCTGGAGCCGTGGTAGCGAGCATGTCCTGGCCTCAAGCTCTGGCTCCCTTTCTGCTTCTCTTTGTCCACGTGCGACCGCGACGTGCAGTTGTTAGCATCTCCAGGTTGCAAGCCTCATGCTCAGCAGCAGCTTCCCGGCAAATATATTTAACGGGATTAAAAAGAAGTTTGGAGACTAGGTTGTCGACATATAGATTCCTTCTGATGCTAGTGCCAGGAACACAGTGTTCGCGGGATGGCTGGGATGGCTCCCACCCGGGGATCTAGCTGTGTGCGGAGCGTGTATTTTAATTTGAGAAATAGTTTAACATTTTTAGATATTCATTTAGATGTGGTACGCAGGTTAAACATAACGTATGATCACTGCTCCTTTCATTGCTTCCAATTAAACCTTGCTTGTTAGTTTAACCTCTAGGTAATCCCATCAAACAATTGATGTCAAGGAAACACTGCCCACAGTGGCTTTGGATGAGTGGCCATTAATTTTAATTGCCTTGATATTAAAGATTAAGAAGTATTGGGACTAGCAGAATGGAAACGATCTGATGTCAAGCAAATCCACTCGCTGAGGCTTCCCCAGGCTGCTGGTGATATTAAAATTTTACTGTGAGAATTAAATAAACCTTTATTAGTGATGGCTGTTGTTTGATTGGTCCAGAGGTGTGCATAAACAAAGGTTCATATTCATCCATGGACAATACAGTTGATGTGCAGAGATTCCTCAATTATGAAACTGTTAATAAAGCCGTAATCCGATTGTCCACAATAATTATTTGCTGGGTTTCATTAATGTATTATTGCTTCCCTGACTGACAAGGTAATATTAAGTGCAATATATAGAATCCAATGGAGTATTGTCCAGGGAACAGGATGTACGAGGTGCACCTTCCGTCTTGCCATTAAAGCTAGAGACTTTTCCATAATTGTGTTAAAACAAATGCCAAAATTATCTGCCTTCCTGCAGGAACGTCCCTCCTCCCTGTAATGAGGGTGCGTGTGCAGCCTCTGTGAAACAGCTGCATTCGGTCCCTCGCACGTGCTTCCGTTGAAAAAGGAATAGCATTTCAGAGCAGCGGGCCCTTGCCTGCAGGTATGGCCGTCTGGGCAGAACCAGGGACTGGTGAATTTGGTTTCTTTTCATAAGAGGAAGAGAGCTGTGCAGCCCTGCCTCTCTGTGGAAGGATTTTCTTTTGCTCAGAGTGAAGGCTGTTCCACATTTCAAGTGAACAGAAAACATCAGCATAAGCCGATGGTTATGATGGCGTCATATCATCAGAGGCTAGTAGTCCAGGAGCCTGTTCTCAAGTCAGAGAAGGGACTCCCACTGAGTTCAGCTCATGCTGGGTGCTTTGGGACCACGGGCCCTAGGAAGCAAAGGGAAAGAATAAGCAGACGTGACTGCCCAAGCCCTTTGGGCTCTTGCAAAGGCTGGCAGGGGAAGGCAAGCATCCAGTGATGCCACCAGCCAAGCATAGGAGCCAAAGGACCTGTGCTCCTGGCAGGTTGTTTAACTCTAGACCTGTACAAATGATGGGTTTGCACTGGTGTAATGTTTATACACCAGTGGACATGATATTGGGCTCTGGAGTGGACAGATGTGCACTGCCCTGGGGCAGCTGCAAACAGCAGGGTGTTAGCACAGTGAGAGGAGAAGGGCTACCACGGTACATTAATAATTAGGGACATGCCTTTGTTAAAAATACTTTAAAATCATCCCATAGGAGGACATGTCTGGGTGTTGAGTGTGTGCCTGTGACAGTGGCGTTGTGTAATCTTCACAGAACCACCCCCTAGTTTGGTATGAAACTGTGTGGCATTTTCATTAGCCCCCACGTCAGCTTTGGTGCCACGTGCTCCCATAAGCTTTGATCATTTGGACCTAGAATCATGGAATCACAGACAACGAGGGTGGAAGGGACCCAGCAGGTCACGTCTAGTCCAACCCCCTGCTCCAAGCAGGACCAGCCCCAACTACGTCATCCCAGCCAAGGCTTTGTCTACCTGGGTCTTAAACACCTCCAAGGATGGAGATTGCACCACCTCTCTGGGTAACCTGTTCCAGTGCTGTACTACCCTCCTGGTGAGAGAGCTTTTCCTAATATCCAACCTCAACTTCACTTGCTGCAACTTGAGCCCTTTGCTTCTTGTCCTGCCGTCTGCCCCCACTGAGACCAGCCCAGCTCCATCCTCTTTGCAGCCCCCCTGCAGGGAGGTGGAGGCTGCTATCAAATCCCCCTCAGTCCTCTCTTCTCCAGACTAAATCAGCCCAGTTCTCTCCGCATCTCTTCACCAATCCTGTCCCCCAGCCACACAACCTTTTTCATTGCCCTCTGCTGGACTCTCCAATGTGCCCACATCCTTTCTGCAGTGGGGGGCCCACAGCTGGACACAGGACTCCAGATGTGGTCTCCCCAGTGCTGAAGAGAGGGGAAGAATCACTGCCCTCGATCTGCCGGCAACGCTCCTACCAATGCAGCCCAGGATGCCGTTGGCCTTCTTGGCACCACGGACACACTGCTGGCTCCTGTTCAGCTTCTTGTCCCCTGTCACCCCCAGATCCTCTTCTGCAATGCTGTTGCCCAGCCCGTCACCCCCAGCCTGCGCCGGTGCACGGGGTTGCTCCCTCCTAAGTGCAGGACTTTGCACTTCTCCTTATTTGCAGTGCTAGGGCTTGCTTTTCTTCTACAATAGTTGTGTAGAGTGTGTTGGCCTGAACACAGGCTTGTGTTTGTAGGCCAAGGAGCTTTCGTGATGGCCCTGTGTGCAACATCAGTTATTAACTGAGAGTATTAATTAGGGGCTTTAATGGCTGGGATTAGAAACATTCTATAATGTTTTTGCTGCAGCGGCTTTGTGTAAGCTGCTCCAGCCATGAACTTTGCACGGGTTAATAGAGCCTTAGGAGCCACCTTGGCATCAGCACAGTATCTTCAAAGGGAGATGACAAAGCAACTTTTCATCCATTATTGATTTATATTATTCCTTTCATTTTCAGCAGACCAAACATGATTCCAACTCCGGGGCTGCCAAGGTTGTTCCAGCCCAAAAATAAAGAACAATTGCATTCACTTCCAACTCATTCTCTCTTAACCAAACATCACCTTCATCCACCTCCAGAAGCCTTTTGAATTCTAGCATTTGATTTGGTTGGCAAATGCCTCATTATTAACAGTAGGCAAAGCTACGCTAACCAGAGCAGCAAACTCCAAGATGCGCGTTGTCATAAAAGAGTAACCCCTTGTGTATCAGTTCTGCCAAGAGACAGACAGAACCATGTCATGCTCATATCCATAATAATACTCAACTGATCCTTGATTATTGCTTAATTAATCTAAGTACCCAGCAGACGTCAGATTGAAGGCTGGGGACTGTGTATCCGATGGACCCAAGCGTGACATCTCAGAGCAATACGACGAGATGCCGAATGCTGCCGGAGGACTGACTTTTCTTACTTCCTCTCCTCCCCATCCACAGGTATCCAACTGGTTTGGCAATAAGAGAATCAGGTACAAGAAGAACATAGGGAAGTTTCAGGAAGAAGCCAATCTCTACGCTGCAAAGACGGCTGTGACCGCAGCACACGCCGTGGCAGCCGCCGTCCAGAATAACCAGACAAACTCCCCGACCACACCAAACTCTGGTACGTACCAGGAGCTTTTTCTCTCCCCCTGCCCAGCCAACTAGAGCATCCCAGAAAGCAAAACAGGAAGGCAACGGCTCTGGGGCGGTAGAGAACTCGGTTTGGTTGGGAATGTGGCAGTGTCCCCAGGATACCACGCGACCAGGAGGTCCTGCATCGTTTAAGCCTCCGGGGTGGGAATTTTCCAAGTGCCGGGCAGTGACCTGCCCGCTCCCGCTGACTTCAGCATGTTAAGCCCATGCTTCTGAAAACACATTCGTGTCCCACCAGCTTTTGGCAGCTTTGTGTTCCAGCGGAGATTTTGACAGGGGTTTCTCACTCAGTGAAAAAGAAAGGCCAGGCCGCACCTGGGTGTGTGTGTCTCGAGCTGCTGAACTCAGTGCTGAGTGATGCGTGGTGGGAAGAGAGGCATGTTCACATCCTGCTCTGTGCTCGTTGGCATGTGAAATGCTGCACTGCTGGAAAATGAATTGCTAGTGTCTGTAAGAGCGTATCAGAGGGGGTAATTCATTGGAAAGCGGCTTATCGCACCTTCATTTTCAGTGTTAAAAACCAAATCCTTACCAGCGTGTTTGCTCCGTAGGCAGAATCTAAGGGCTAACTCCAAGGGAGGGGAGTGGAGGCCAGGCGGGGTGTGGGGAGCAAGCAGAGGTGTCACCAGCACCGCTTGCAGCGAGTTTTAGTGCGTGTCTAAAAATGTAGGAAGATCCATGAGGAAAATCCTACAGGGACAGAAAATAAGCAAGTGAAAATAGGGCTCCTACGTCGACAGTAACAAATCGACCAGTTAGCCACGACCAGCCATCGCCCTTCCAAGGAGAGGATAGGCACACATTCAGCACGAGGCTTTTCTCAGCGTAGATAGCAATGGCACCAGGGAAGGTGCTCCACTTCATAGGCGTTGCACTGCTCCCCGCCGTGCCCTTCCATCGGGGGAACGGGGCGGTGAGATGCAGCCTGCGCGCCCTGCCCTGCCCTGCCCTGCCCTGCTGCGATAGCTAACGTGACGGGAGAGAATCGGCAGGAAGAGCCTGGAGAAGGGAGTTCCCGGGCCCCGGGAGAGAGGCTCTGGCCGGGTGAGCGCGCTAGGGCTCTCCATCCAAGCAGTTCCCAGGGCTGCCAGCCGGGCCCCGCTTGCACACGGGGCACGCGGTCAGGTTCTGGGTGTTGGTCACTAGCCTCCCTCCCAGACTGTGAACTTTCCTCTGTGATGCCCTGCTTTCCTTCTTGTTTCCTTTTCTCCTTCTCCTTCCCCTGCCTTGAGGTCTTGGGGGATATATATTTGTAGCTCTCTGTTATTCAGCTACTTAACTCTTTCCTTTCCAGGTTCTTCTGGTTCTTTTAACCTCCCAAATTCTGGGGACATGTTCATGAACATGCAGAGTCTGAATGGGGATTCTTACCAGGGGTCCCAAGTCGGAGCCAATGTGCAATCACAGGTAGGAGAAACGCCCCAAACTAGGGCCTTTCTAGCAGGGTAGGGTTTGGGCTAAAAATTCCACCTTACTCTGGCTCTATTCAATGTTCTGGGCCTCACTGCAGAGCGGAGGCAGCATTTTCTAAACGTGACCTATTACTATCCTAGCATTGAACTTAACAAACCTCAAGGAAAGAGTGATTGTTTTCTAATTGAGATTTTAAGCTTTGTGAATGCATTCGGCTCTGGCTTGAGCTCATGGAGTGGGACTGGGTGCATCTGACTTCCATAGACACTGTAAAATCAGGGAATTTTCCTTTTTTATTTAAAAAAAATCCCCCCCCCCCCCCCCAAAAAAAAAAACAACCAACCAAAACCATGCATCCTTGTTTCATTTATGGGACAAAGGCTTTTTTATTTTTAATGTCAGAACACATCTAGCGGAGCTGTTAGAGTACATTTCATTCTCGGTCACCCTTCCGATCCATCCAGACAGGGCTAACGCCATGTTTTATATGCAGTATATATGTTTGTACATCTCCTCGCATGCATGCAGACACATATGTATGTATAGATATACACGCCAGTTTGCTGCAGACACGTGAGATGGACCTACAGGATGCATTGCTGTGGGGAAGCTATTGTTTGGCTGGTGCGAGAAACAAAGATGTATGGGTTTTAACATGCAAGGATTTGTTGAAATTCTGCCAGTCATTCTTGATTGATACATTTGTCTTTCATAGAAGATGCTAAACCCTTTTGGCTCCCATAACTCAAAATGTTGCCTATTGTAAGTGATGATGTTTTAATAGATTTGGAATGATGAATTTTGTTTCCTCTTACTTAAAGGTGGATACCCTCCGTCATGTTATCAATCAGACGGGAGGATACAATGATGGCTTGGGAGGAAATTCACTGTACAGTCCACACAATTTAAATGTGAGTACCCTGGGAAACAGTAGTTTGGAGATCCATAAGCACTGTGTCAGGTAAATGCAGTCATTAATACGTGTATTAATTACTCTCGCAGTTGCATTTCTATTCTGCATCTTTGGGGATGAAACACAAAGCAGCCCTTGACATAGCTACAAGTCTCAATGCAATCAGGAGAGAGGGAATTTGGAGCAGCGTTAGACGATTTGCAATTTTATGTTTTTAGACCAAAGAGTTAACATGTTTCTTGGGGATGGAGCGTTTGCTCCTGGCAGAAAATTGGTCAGCTAGTTCTCTGGGTCACGCTTGCCAGAGATCCCAGATCGTTGTTTTAACATACTTCTAGCCAGGTCAAGGGCATTCATTTTTTTCATGTCGAGCGGTCCCATATATTGGCAAAGAGACATGGCAAAGAGATGATAACAATCCTATGGACTACAGTCCTGATTCGGTCAGGTGCTGAGTGTCCGGATCAGCTGCTGTAATCATTGGAGGCTGGCGGTGCTCAAAGCCCGGTCCCCCGGGACCCTGTCACCTGCACTCGGTGCCTAAAGAACAGAGATGCACAGACGCTCGGTACCCCATCAGGGTGAATGCACGGGGTGGCCTCCAACCCAAAGGCATCTCCGTGTTTCATGGCAGGCTGCAGTCGGGATCGTTATCATCTCTCCTGTGCAGCGTGTTTCATTCCGGTCGGATGTAGCCCGTTGATTCTATCTCATTATTTAATTAAGTTTTCTCCAACACATTGATTTCTGTTGGTCAGAGGTGGCTGGTGTTCTCCATCCCCCTTAGTTTTGGAAGTACAGGGCTTTACAAAGATCCTAACAGGCTAATTCCCTTGCAGGAGACTTTCTGTCCTGCCCCAGGGCCGCCTGCTCCGTTACGCTGCCTGCTGTTGGGGCAAGGGCTGGGGCAGAGCGCCTGGGGGAACAATAGCTGCCGAGGAAATGGAGAGGCCAGATGTGAAATGCTGGAGCTGGGGAGAGCAAGGGAGATTTTTACCTTTTTTAGGGTTTTCACTTGCCATGAGAGTAAATATTAATGATTTAAAATGTGATTGAAGACATTCAATTGTAAAGGGAAAAAAGTACCATTAAATACTCAAATCTTTTACATTTGAAATGTCAAATCTTTCTTTTTGGGTTTATAAATAACTCATAATAACCCACAACAAACCATATAAAAAGCCTTTTAGTTGCATTTCTCCTTTTTCATTTAAGTGTTTTGAAATGCTTCAGAGAATTTGCGATATCCTTATCAACATGATAAAATATGAAACTGTGATTGCCTGCAGCATTTTACAGACATGAATTCCATCTTCGCTGATGAGGCCTGATAAGGCGCTGTTGTATAATACAGTGCATAATCTCAAACCACCAGAGTAAGGATTAATTTATTTGAAAAAAAGAATGCTTGCTGACAACCTCTCCTCCAGCTGCCAAGCTGAGTAAAAATATTGTACATTTGTTGTTTATAAATTTGGATAAAAGAGGAATGATGTTTACTTCAGATGGAATATCTTTAGACTCCTATCTGCACAAGAGTTTTTCTTTCTCTAAGTAGATTTTCATATCTTAAAAAAAAAATAAAAACTAAAAGGCGGTGGTACCTCTGCATGCAGAATAGCACGTTATTTATTCAGGACCTGTATCCGAGCGGCGGAGGTGGTTTAAACCCAGGGCTCGGGCTTCAGCTGGAATGTGATTGCAGGCTGGGATTTCCATTTTTTTTAAACCCTTGAATTTGTTGTGAGAAGAGGCGCTCTCTTTGTTGCTGATCATCTGTGTAGGGGATAATTATTTAGGCTTCTCTCTCTCTCTCTCTCTCTCTCTCTCTGAGCCATAAAGCATTTTCTTTTGTTGTGGAGGATGAAGAAGCCTTCGATGTAAAATCTAGCGATGGGCTGGAGGAGAAGGAATTCTCCGGGACTGGTTATTAGCAAAAGGGTGACTAACCCGCAGATTTAATATTGCCTGGGCAGGCAGAGAGAGCGCGCTGTGAAATTCATCCATCTCTAATGCTTTTTTTTGTGTGTCAACATGTCCGAGTGCGTATTATTGACAGGCCAAAGCTGTAGGGTCTAGGAAGTGAGTGGAGAAGGGCAGGCCGATTGTTTTGGTAACGAACCACGTCATAAATAAATTAGCATGCGCTAACCTTTGGTTTGTTGGCGGCGCGCTGGGTGGGGAAGGATTCCTGCAAAGGCTATTCTGCGCCGGGAGCGCCGCGCGTGAGCACGGCTCGCTCGAGCTGCGGCAGAAAGGCCTGCCCCGTCACTTCCACTCAGCGTTCCCCAACTCACGAGGCCTGCACCTCCCTCTTCTTGACTGACATAAAAATATGTAGCGACAAGCTGTCTGCCACAGCAGAAATTTGATCAGACATTGATTTCAGCAATTGCCTCTACAGGCCAAGACATAAGGCAAATTTGTTTCTGAGTACTGTTATTGCTGATGCAGGTCTAATGCGCTCAGGGCCAGCGGCATGGGGAGACATGGAGCAACATCCCAAACAGGGGCTGTGGTTGCAGATAATTAGAAAGCCGATCTGAGTAGCGCGCTTCCTCCTCGCGCCCGCGCCTCCGCACCCGGGGAGAGCGTGTTTGGAAGGGACCTCAGACCTGCGTCGAGCCCAGTAGCTCTCGTGTCCCCGGCACGGCTCCGGGCACGCCGTGCTTCTGGAAATGAGATTAACGGCAGCCGGCTGAGAATTTCTTCCTCCTTTGTGGCCGCAGTTTTCTCCGGCTTAAAAGTGGGAAAAATCTGAGGTTTTAGAGATGACCAAACCTTGCAAAAATCCTTAACATTTTTGTTTTTGAGACGTGTGCGTGCGTCTCAGATACCGCGTCGCCTCGTTGAAGGGCTCCTCGTTCCTAGCTAGCTCTTCCCATTGTGGAGACCTTTGCTCCGTGCGGTTTATCGGCCGCGTGACGCGCGTGGGTGGGTTTTTTCCTCCTCTCCCAAACTCTGCCATCAGGAGGAGCTGAGAACCCCTCCCCTTCCCCGCTCCTGGACGCATTTCCAGTGGTATCATCGTATCAATTGGCTTTTCTCCCTTTTCAGGCTAATGGAGGCTGGCAGGACGCAACGACTCCATCTTCTGTGACTTCCCCTACAGAAGGGCCGGGAAGTGTGCACTCCGATACCTCTAACTAATCTCCTAGCAACACTTTTTCCCTGCGCTGAGATGCCGTGGTTAGCGCATTCAGAGTCACAGGAGAAAAAGGAAAGAATCTTTTTTGTAGCCAAGCACCTATAGCTTTACTGTAAAACCTTGTCTTACTAGAAAACTTGGTAAATCTGTTTTTTAAAGGTATCATAATCATTTGTATTTATACTTAAAACACACAATGTTAAAAAGCACTTTATCCAATTAGGCCAAGATTTAGCATTGTTTATAGCCCTGTAACTATTTTATCATAATTTATTATCAACAATTTTAGCGATGACGGTCTAACAGTTGCCAATTACTTGGCCTTAAGGGTAAAAGTACAGTATAAGCTTAACCTCAGTAGCAGGAGCAGACACAAAGAAACACCTCACCTAAATTTAACTTCGTGCATATTTCCATGGAAAGCCTAAATGAATTACAGACTTTGATTGTGTTTAATCTTTTCATATCTCTTATAGAGTTGGAATAAAAAGAGCTGTTCAGTTATTTCAGTTAACGATGGTCGTCTTTAAGAATCCTTATTCGTCACATTTTTGTTGTGATCTGTTGTTTTACCAACTAGATTGGAAGCTGGGAGCATCTTTTCTTGCTCAAAGTACCAGGACCCAGAGTCTCCTCTCTGTATTTCAGTCATGGACATAGATCGTTCTTAAGAGATGAAGATACTTGCTGCTTATTTTTGTGGAAGCCAAGACCTGGGGTTTTACAGTAGGAGCTAGGTGCTGCACACACCTTTGCCAAGATTTGCTACTTCCTCTTGGCAACAAAAAAGAAAGGCACCGTTATATGGAGTGTTGTACATAGTGTAGCAAAAGAGTATTTATACATCTCACCAATCAAAACACAGCTTTATTACCTCATGCGAACTCATACAAACCAATAGAATTTCAACATGTTCTGTAGCTTAGAGTGCTCACTTACTACCTCTGAACAATACTCACGCTGTAGTTTGTCTCTTTCTTATCTTTTTGCATCTTGTAATTAACTCTTTGTTTCCCTTCCTGAGATGTAATGTACATTGTAATCTTTTAAAAAAAAAAAAAACCAAGTCAGGGTTGCGTTGGCAACTTTTAAAAAAAGCTAAAGTGGAAACATTGGGTCTTGGGTTGAAACACAAAGACAGTAAAACTGTTGTAAATACTGAGAAACATTTTGAATGTTCTTCATCTTGTTACTAATCCACGCAAAAAAAAAAAAAACAACACCTAATTGTAATGCATACAGATTTCAGTATTCAGTACTGTATATTTCGCCCTGTCTAACAGGGGCCCTTTCTTTCTCTCTTTTGTATTGTATGCGATTCTGAACCTGATTGAGTCATGAAAATAATTTGTGGCAGTGATTCTAATGTATTAAAACGTTTCGTGTTACTTTCTAACTGGATTACACCCTGGATTGAAAAGTCTTCCTCGTGGTAGTTCTATGTAGTTTCAAACATGAATAAACTTTTTGCTTTCATGATCAAATGTTGATGTAATTTCTTCCTGCTCAGTTTTAGTCAGCTCTCAAAGATAAAGTAAGCTACAAGATGTATGGAGGAGTTGTCATAAAGCAGGAGTTAAGCAGTTCTTTAAATACAAATAGCGAGCTGTGCACTCTTGCCTGAAGGATATTGGAAATTGTAGGTAAAGTAGGCCCTGATAGATGTCCACCGCTTTGTACTCAAGAAAGACTTCAAACCACAGCTGTGTCAGTTCATCTGTGGTCTTTCTTCCTACGCGGCTCTGCTCAAGAGCAAGAAGCTCAAGTGGAGGATTAGGAAAGGGTCAATCTTTTAGTCTAAATTAAAAAAAAACCCAACATCGTATTCACTCTTAATGATCATCCGTATTTAACATTAAATTTTAAAATATAACCCCTGCTAACAACTGAAACTTGATTATAAAAATGATATTTCTTGATTAACAAAACTTTTTGGAAGGACATATCTATAAACTGCTAATTTTAAATCTTTTTAATAAAGTAAAGGTCAATAACAGGTAATGGCCTATTTACCATATCTCAAGGAAATTGACTCACAGGAAATCCAATTAACGTTAATCACTGGCAGCCAACGGTCTTTGATAAATACAACTATTTTACTACTCCAGTTAGTGTATCTAGGCAAAAGAAGGCATAGCTATCACAACCCATCGCCCAAATTTGTTGCAGTGCCAAGGCAAGCTCTAGAAAATAGACGACTTGGCTGTTTACTTGTTAGCCAGCTGCTGAAGCCCGTAGGCATAGATTTGGGAGCTAAATGATTATTTGCATGATTCAATTAGCTTGTGGGTCAGCTTTTCTTACCAACCAATTCCTGTACTAAGTTGTTTTGCAAAGTATCTTTGTTTTTCCCCCCAAAATACAGCCAACGGATTTCATCTTCCCCCGCGTCCCTCAGATGTGTGTCTCAGCCGATACACCCCTGCTTCTCCTTCTCGCACGCACGCAGACACACACCCACGGTTACTTTGGATCACTTTTAGAAATGCACAGCGCTCCTTTTGCTACAGATGGTGCGTTTAACAAGCAAGGCAAGGCCATCCTCTGCCAAGCGCTCGTCGAGCTGTGAGATCGGTGGCACGGGGCACCGCCGGCCTGGGAAGACTCGCTACGCGTGGAGGGAACGCGGCAAAACAATATCCATTTGCTAATGGAGCTCTCGGACTCCATGCTCGGTGTTTACGCCATAACTCAATGGAAACAGTATTTTAAATGTAAAGCGTGTCAGTGGAGGCCTAGGCAGCATAATGAACACGCAGGCCTCCCTCATCTTGATCACATCTCTGCTGGCCACAGGCAAAAACCTGTCATATACTGATGAGGTTCATAGGAAGGCCATCAACAACCTTTGGGCGCACTTGCGTGCCCTGTGCCCATCGGGCATCATTAGTGTGCTTCTTTACAACATTAAGGATGCAGGTCCCTTTGAATTACAAGTGCAATTTGGCCTTTCCCTATATTGGAGAACCATCACGTGGCTGCATGGCAAATAATAAAAAATTTATCCTGGAGGCCTGATCACACATCAGCAAGGTTGACTACGAGCACCAGCGTTGAAATGAGTCCTTTGGATGGGCCTGCACTTTACCTGGCAGCGACATGCTGAAGAGGCCGGGCACGGCTTAATTGAGTACTAACGACACGTGTAACAATTCATCACGGGCTCGTTTGCCCTGTGAACGGAGCTGAGCGCTCCCAGTCGCCAGCGAGGGAGCTCTGCGGTGCTGTTGGGTGGGCGGGTGTCCTTCCCTCTGGAGGGGTGCTGGCTCGTAGCTAATCCTGCGTGTCCAGTTGGAGCTGTCGGTGCTAACGAGCATGCCTGCAAGCGGGGCTGGCTGATGCCCTGGAGCCATCGGGCCCTGGGGACAGCCGTGCACTGGGACGCTGGAGCGGCAGGCATCTGCCTGGGGGTCGCTGAGGTGGAGCCTGGCTGCACGAGGCACCGGAGAGGAGCAGAGGCGCCTGCCTGGGACACACGCACAAAGCAGAGGGGGAAGGCCCAGCTCCCGGGGCAGGCTCGCAAGGGGCTTGTGTGGCCGCGAGTTTCCTCCCACGCACGCGTGCTTTGCAGCAGATCTCCACGTGCTACCGAGAAACGTGGCGCCACGCTCCTCACACTACAGATGGGGAAACTGAGGCAGAGAGAGAGCCAGTGAGTTGCCCGAGGTCCCCTGGAAGAGCGGTGGCAGAGCAGACCCCAGGTCTCCCCAGCTCCAGCTCAGGACACAAGCTGCTGAATGAGGTGGGTGCCTTTTGGAGAGCCCAGCCCCACACGAGCCCAAGGAAGAGTGTGCGCCTCTGCGGAGGCTGACGGCTGCTCTGGCCGCGGTGGGGAGCGGCGGAGAGCCCTGCCTCGAGAGCGGCAGAAACACCGAGATGCCCCGAGCGCCTGCGAGAGGATTTGCGAAGAGGCCGCAGCCGCCAGAGAAAAGCTCTGGAGAAAGTTCGCAGGGGGCTCATCGATGCTGCTGAGCGCTGGTGAGAGAGTTCAAGTGCTTCCCGCAGTGTGCACGGCGTGCACGGCGGCTCGAGGAGCAGTCGCAGACCGCTCGCACGCAGCATGAAGGAAATCTCAGCTCGCCACCCGATGAGGGTCGGGCTGTGGATACGACGAGGGATGCTCTGGCCTGGAAGGAGCAGTCAGGGCGACCAAAGGCTTCCAGCCAGGGGGAGCCCGGGCTGCCCGGCACTGGCGTGGCTGGAGGTGCTGTGCACGTAGCGTGGACGTGGCATGCGCGTGCCAGGCCTGAGCTGCGCGGAAGCACCCTGCACGTCAGCTGCAAGAGGCCGATGCCGGGGCCTGTGCCATGCGTTCCCAATGGGAGGAAAATAACCTCACATAGTCGAGGATGTTTCCAGCTTGTGTGAATAAAAAGTACATCTTTTAAGAGAGGAGAAGTCTTCCAAGATTGGCAAATTTTATTTTATTTCATTAGTTTTAATGCTGCTGCCATATGGACTGTGAAGAAAAGGGAAGCATTAGCTGAGGAGGACGGAGTTATCCGCCTGACACACAGCGCAGATACAATGGCGAAGGAGAAGCCCCGGGAGTGATTTATTGCACGCGGTGTATTAGCCACAGAGGAGTTATGATATGCTCCCCATTCCTGGATCATATTAGGATTTTATTAGTCTAATATGACACGGTAATATACTATATTATTGGAATTCCCAGCCTGTTCGCCTCCCTGGGAAGCTGCTGTGCGCTGCGGCGCTCCAAGCCTCGGCCCTGTCGGGAGGGAGGCTGGGGGGACGCAGCGCTGCCGAGCCCGGCTCTTGCAGGCTTGCATGCGCGCTGCCCGCCCTGGGCTCGTGTGGTGAGGGCTACCCAGCTTATTTAAGAGCCGCTTTCCCCTGCTGAGCTGCGCGCTGTGCAGTGACTGCCCGCACCTGCAGCTTGCAGCAAGGGTGGCGCAGGCTCGTCGCATCCCTGCACAAAGGCCCCGTGCAGGGCAGAGCAATCAAGTGGTGCCCAGGACGCAGCTGGGCTGGTTCCACGTGTGGGCTACAGCCATGCAGCCGTTGCACGAGGACATGGCCTCTTCCAGGAGGGTTTCACGCCAGGCTCCCGGCTGCTGTTGCAGGAGGGGAAGAAGGGTTTCCCCATGCTCCGCAGTGGCTGCTGTGGTGGCAAGAGGAGAGGCATGCCTCGTCGACTCGCACAGCTGTGGACTGCCTTAATAGCAAAGGAAGGCTAGGCTGGATATGGGGAAAGGTGGTCGGGCCGTGAGGATGGGTCGGCACTGGAACAGGCGCCCGACGGACGTCACCGGGGATTTGAAAGACAGGCTGTTGGACGGACATCTGCCAGGGCACATGTGACCCCACTTTGGAGCCAGGGGTGGCTAGCTGGACCATCAACCCCAGCAACGCTATTCACTGGTCCCCGATACCTCCGCCTACCCTCATTGCCCCCTACGACGGTCTCCACACGCCCCGTGTTTCGCCCAGAGCGCCGACCCACCGCAGAGTCTCGCCGCCGAGCCCGGCTGGCCCCGCGGCCTCCCCGCCTGGCCAGCCTTCTCCTTCGGCAACAAATGCCAAAGAGAAACTTTTCTTCAAAGTTCCCCTCACGTCCTTGCTCCGCGCGCTGCCAAATCCCCAGCTCCGCTCGCTCGCGGGTTCTGAAGCGAACGCCAGTTGCAGCCTGGCTCTTGCCTCCAGCAGCAGCAGCAGGGAAAAAAAACAAGTTCAAGCATATCAGAGGGCTGCGAGGTGATAAATCCCCAATTCTGTATCAAAGCCTATTTGATCATCTCCCTGTCACCAATAGAATAAAAAGGATTAATTTATTGGAGGCTGTCGGCACCCTCCCGTGGCACCGGATTTAAGAGTTCTGTTTACATGGGCTAATTAAAACCAATTAATTTCAGTCAAATTGGTGGCGACCAAGCTGTACGGAGAGAGGTATGTACCGACACGTCTCTGCAGTTACGTTGTGCGTGTGCATGTGGAGCTCCCCAGCAAGCGGACCGTGGAGTCGCCTCCTGCCACCGTGAACGCAGGGCGAAGAAAGCCACGTGCATTTGTGCTGGAGACAGTCGCAAGGTGAGCTGCCACGGAGAGCGTTGCCCGGTCCCAGCGTGGGGAGCTGCCGTGGGGAGGGCTGGAAGCTGGGACCAGGCAGCGCTCTCCAAGTTGCGCTCTCCCACGGACCTGGTCGCCAGTAGAGCCGTGGGCTGTGCTCGGCCCCCCAGTCCATCCAGGCTCTTCCACAGCAACACTGCTGATGAGGCTGAGCGGCACCCAGCTGCATGGTGACCTGGAGCTCTGCACATGCTCGGGGCGCTGGTCGGTGTCTGCAGGCTCCCAGCAGAGCCAGAGCCTGTTCTCCAGCACGGAGGGCCAAGGGCAGGGTGGAGCGGGGCCTTGATGTGCATGCAGGGACACCCTGCAAGTGGGTTTGTGCCTGGATGTGATGGAGCAAGGGACACATGGGGGTAGGGCCACATCTTCCCCATCGAGCCTGGTGCTGGTGGAGGGGGCTCGTCCTCTGCTCCACAACGTCTGCTCCAGCCCAAGCAGCCGCCAGCCCCACGCTGACCTTTAACAGGGGAAGCCCGTGGTGCGAAGGCGGCGACATTCCTGCCTCTTGACACGTGCCGCTTCGTATGTTGGAGCCCGGCAGCGGGCCGGGGAAGGGTTTCTGCGCGTGCGGGGCTTTATGCAGAGCGAGGAGGTTGGAAACGCAAACGTGCTTCCAGGGAGCCGACGGGCCGGCGCACGGGCCTGCCGCGCTCTGCCAGGCGGCGTCAGCGGGAGAGCAGAGCGCTCGCCCCCTCCCGTTACTTTTTTAGGACCCAAATTAGGCTTCAGGGAAACGAGAAGGGGCTGTTTTTCATGAGACGAGATCACCTATTAATGCCATCTATTAGGATAATAAAAGGCTGCATTTTTTCTGGTAAAATTCAGCCTAAAGAGCACGCATCATTAAATATGGAAATCCAGAATTTTATTAGCAATCTGCTAGATCTGAACTGACGCCAATTAAACAAAAAAGATATCATTTATAAAAAGGCAGAGTTCAACTTGTATTAAATATGAAATGCAATTTTCTGCTGGTTTTGATTTATTACTGGTGGTACATTGTTCAAAGAAGCATGTTATATTTCAATAGAGAAATATTGTTTATTCATTAATATTTTAAAACTTGCTTATTGCTGTGTATGACTCTCCTGCAGAACGAAACTTATGATTTAAAACATGAATTAATAAACACATTTGAAAGTGTTAGACAATATCATAACCTCTCATTTTTCATTTTCCTGGGAGCATATTAAACTTTTATAATTCTGCGTGTACTATTATTTTCCAAATAAAGGTGAGGAGTCTAAATTACTAATTTCAGGTAAAGATGAGAGGAGAGCAATAACATATGTTGGGAATCAGTCACTATGTCGGTGTAATATGGGTTTGGTACATTTGTTCTTACATTATTCATAAATCTTCTGCTTAGCTCCACATCTCCGCAGTGCCATCCCAGTACGCGCCGCGCTCCCTTTGCACGCTTTGGGGAGGACCGCGTCCTGCCGGTGCTGGCCGGGCTGCGCGCACGTGTGTGGGCGTACGCGGGGATGTGTACCGTGCCCTTAATGTAAGGAAGCATTTTATAAAGGCTGACATCCCAAATGAGTCTGAAAATATTCGATACAAAAAGTGATGAAGCTATAATGATCTCCGGAGCCTCGGGTTATCTTGGTGATTACCTGCCCCTACAACTTGAATCAACAGCATTATGGGGGCCAGGCTCGCTGCAGAGATACCTCTGAACTCATTAGGCTTGAGTACTCTATATAGACTAACCTATCAGTGGCTTGATTTAAACTAACCTGTTTTGTATCCCGCCATCTCTCCTCCTGCCGCCGCGCCGTATTACCATAACAATAACCAGGATTTCAATTTTAAGAACTCATTTTTCCTCAAATAGAAAGTGCCAATCAATTTAAAGAGCAGGAGGCGCGCGGAGGAGGGGCGGCCGGGGGTCTCTGCGAGGCTGGGCTCTGCGGCGGCGTGTCGCGACGCAGCCCGGCGGAGGGGATTTACCTCGTCACCTCTAATCGCCTGGCCGCGGGGCAGGAGGCACGGGGCTGGAGGGGAATGGACGTTTGGGGCGCTCCCGCGTTGCAGTGCCAGTCCCCGTCTCTGCTCCCAGTGACGGATCAGGCCCGCGTGGAACCCATGCTACACGCGTGTCCCGTGCGGGGCCCGTCTTGGCCTGGCTGACACGCAGGGGCTGCAGACCGGGACGTCGCTCCCCATCAGAGCCAGGGCCCTTTGCCCCTTGTTCCAGGCGGAGCTGGATCTGGGTGCGAGCGCTTCCCTCTGCCCAGCTCTCGGGTGTCGTTGCAGGGGCTCGAGGAGCGAGCGGCGGCAGGGAGCTGAGCTCCGTGGACCCCGGTTTGGTGGCTGCGAGCGGGGGCTCTGCCGGGGCTGGTCGCTCGTACCGCAGCAGAGAGTGGCTCCGTGTCCGGTGGCAGGACATACCCCCCAGCCCAACGTAAATGAGCTACACGGTCCTGTGTTGGGCCTTATTGCTGCGAGTCAGTCAATTAGCTAAATTCAGTGCTTAATCAAGTCCCAGTGGCCATATACCGGGCACGGAGGTCAGAGGCTCAGGGGAAGGACGACCGCGCAGAAAGCCGGGGCACCCCTCGCAGGGCATCGGGGGCCAGAGCGAGAGAGGAGGCAGACGGCACCGAAACACCCTCGAGGAGCTGGCCCCGAGGCGCACCACGTCGTTTCAGCGATCGCTTCCCTTGCAGGATCCTTTGGGCCCGGCAGCGGGCAGGCCCCCAGGTGCTGGCTCTGCCCTTTGTCGGTCCACAAACAGAGACAACGTTTGCGTTGTGAAAACCGTAGGGTGGCCTGTGGCTCACCAGCGAGGAGCACGACCCATCCGCTCTCTCCCGGAGGGCAGGCCTAATGAGCACCCTCGATATCACAGAAACGCGTGGCTGGGCGGGAGCTGACGAAGCCGACGCTGTCCGCGGCGTGGCTGCAATAGCCCAGCCCCAAAGGCTAAGAGCCGAACCCGTTGGAGCCGGGTGGGGATGCCCTCCGTGGGAGGCTTCGGGGACTGGGGGAGCGGAGGAGCCGGCCGGCAGGACTGACACCGGCTCTGGAGCAGCAAACAAGGGTCCGTGCAAAGGGGACCCCTCGTCGCTCCCCAGCGCTGGGCTCGTGGGCACAAGGGGCACAGGAGCGTGGCAAGCGCGGGGGCTGGTGGGCACAGGCCGCTCGAAGGAGAAGAAGAAAGCGATACAGCATTGATATTATAAGTCCCTTAACAGAAAAATGTCTTTCAATATGTCTCGCCGCATGTTTTAGTAACTCTCCAAGAACATCCATAACTTGCGAGGGGATGATGTTCAGCATATATGGGCAGGATATTCAATTAGATTTCTCTCTCTTTTCCCGTTCAATGTGGTACAAGAAACAATTTCTCTTTTCTGAAGAATGTAATATCACAGTGCAGTGGAAATACATCAAAGGAGAGCTCAGAGAGCAGGATCCCTGCTTTAAATTTTGAGAAACAGCCGGGAAAAATATGTTGTTTACCTGAATTTGTTTTTCATAAGGTCTCCCGGTGGATTAATAAACTAACCTTTCATCTGTGAATACCTGGCTGTCTATCCCATCAATAATGCAAGCCTCACCTCCAGCGCTAATACAAAGTTCGGGGGGAGAGGAAAATTGCATAAATCGACAAGAAGTTCACAAGAAGAAGATACCCAAGAACAACCAGGACAAAGCCGCGAGCTCGGGGCTGCTGCACCTCTTCGGTCGGGTGAAGTCCCCTCCCCGGTGTGTCCAGCTGTTAGACACACGTGCGCAGGATTTGTCCTGGTTGACCGGCAGCTGGTCCAGACACGAGCTCCCTGTCTGGCTACCTGACAGCTACTGTAAATACAAACCGTGCAGAAGCAGAGGGGCATTTTAGCTGCAGAAAATGCACAAAACACGTAATTAAGGGCTGGGCAGCACAATTCATTACAAACTCTTTTTTCCCCTCATTTATTTTCCCAGCATATAATTCAACTTCAAAATCCGGCATGTGTTGAGCTGACACTCCTCCTGCCAGGGACGGGCCCAGGAGAAATAGCAGCAACAATAAAAACAGTCAGTTTAGACATTTTTAAATTATAGAAACACAAAATACGGCTGTGCATCAGGGCGGGGGGAGCGGGAGCGGGAGCGGAAGCTTTCATGATCCAGGCAGCGGGGTCTGGATCCTGGGACCGGGGTCTTGGCAGCACCGTCTACCTCGTGCCCGGGCTCGAGGGCTCCCTGCGATGCATGCACCGGGTCCCGGCCCGTCTCTCTCACTAGCCCCCTGCCAGGCAGGAATGCTCTCGGCCCCAGGGGCGCTGGAGACGTGGCCCCGGCCCCCGTATCGCTGCCTGGCTTTGCTGTTCTGCGCCTGCCTCTGGCACGGGGCGGCCGGCTCGTGCCTCTGCATTTTGGGCTCCCAACAGTGCTCCGAGGAGAGGCCGAACGTCCCCGGGGACCGGAGCGGAGCTGCTGCACCCGAGACGCCTCCGGTCCCCCCGTGGCCTCGGGGTGCGTCTCCCCTGGCGCTGGCGTGGCCCGGGGGGACCCGGGAGCGCGCACGCAGCCTGGCCACGGCGGGGAGCATCGAGGGGGTTTTCAGAGGAAAATAGCGCACTGACTCTAAGTGAATTTGTAGCCTCTAGAGTCTGGCATTCCTTAATTGATTGATAGGCTAGGACTGTCAGCGCTTAAAGAGATAATTCAATTTATAAAATCCCATTAAGTGGTGAAAGATTTTTTGATTGTTGAATTGTTTCCTATGTTTTGCAAGTCATTGTGGGCCCTCGCACTTGGAAAGCCACTTCCCCGTCAGGGAGCGCCAGGGACAGAGCCCGTGTTCCCGCCCGCCGGGCAGCCCACGGGCCCGGCCACGGCGCCAGCTCGCGGGAGCCCGGGAGAGGTCCGCCGGCGCGAGGGGGAAGGAGCCGCGACGGAGAGAGAGGGTCAAAGTGGCCGGCGGCTGAAGGAGAAAGACTCAAACGTGAAGGAGGCCGAGAGCCTGATGGCAGGCCCGGTCCTCGTGGGGCCACGCTGAGAAAGCCGTTGCAGGAAAGCGTGGCGCGGGCGGAGGCCTCGCGGCGCCGTGCGGCGGCTCCAAACTTCCTTGTCTGCTTTCAGCTCCCTTCGCCACCCCCGCGCCGATGCACGCTCCCCTCCTCCTCTCGTTTCCATAGAAATCCTCAGCTGTAAATCCTTAAGTAACTTTTTTTTTATTTATAGTGTGCTATTAATGTCCTTTCAAGCCGAGGACTCCAGGAAATGAAATAATAGAAAAGGCACCACTTTGAAATGCATCCAGGCATTTATGGTTAGTAAGTGAAAGAGTAGCATGAACATTTAAAGAAAACCCTGGCAGATAAACTGGGGTTTTACAAAATATAATTGGGTATAATTTCAGTTTCATTCAGTTAGAGATAGTCATCGCTTTGTTGACTTATTTTTCTTTCCCTCTGAAAATCCAGCCTCTGCCCTTGTTGTTTCCTTGATGGGAGCGCACCGTCGCTGTAGCGCATGGAGCCTTTTCTTAACGCGTTCCCAGAAACGTTCCTGGCTTGGACGAAGACAGGTCATTTTGGGCAACGTCTCCTTTTAGCTACTCCGGAGGTCACAAGCTATGAAGCAGTGTATATAATCGTTATCGTCATGATCATAACAATTAGCGTTATTCTAATGAACGGGCAGGGCTGATGGCGAAGCACCCGCATGGAAAATCGGTGCTTTCTGCAGATTCGAGTTTCCCCTCGAGTTTTTGCTGAGACCCGTGAGCTTCGAGCTTCCGTGGAGAGCAAAGAAAACAACGGCGCGCGCAGGCACGCGCGGCTCTTCTGCACCCCGCGCCGCGCGGGTAGGGCCGTGCGTTGCTCCCCGGCTCACGCACACCCAGCGGAGGGGGAACTTAACCACCCGCCTTAAAACAGGGCCGGGATAGCAGTCGTTCACCTTCCCTCCGCTCCAGGTCTCGTGCACATCCACACCGACATTAGTGCAGGCGGGAACAACCCTCCAAAGGTGTGACAACGGGGGTGACCAGCTGCTTTGCCGTTGCTTTCCCTGCATCATTAAAGTGTCTTCTTTGGAAGTTGCAATTTTTCACATAGGTAAATTCCTGTAAGTGGAACCGGAGGCATTTCAGCCTCTTTGCAGGACGAGTCTCAGATGAAAGCTGTGTGGTGGGTTTGAGCGGGGGAAGGAAGTACGTGTGCCTTTTATCCCGTTGATGGTCCCGTGGGGTCTGCAAGGGCCCTTCCTTCCCACAGACCGCTATCCCTACAGGACTGGCAGAGGCAGCTCGAGTGAGGATGCGCCCCGATCTCCTCTTCCAGGACAGCATTTCCTCCAGTTGACGTTTCTTTTACCAGAAGGCTGCCCGAGTGACCCGCGAGCCCGCCCGGGTCACGGTCCCTCAGCCTAGCCTGGACACGCTCTCGTGTTGGTCAAGCTCTTGGTTTCGCTGTGGGGAGCAGCAGAGCAGCGTCCGACGGGGGACAGCTCTTGCATGCGGGTTTTCTTGGGAGCCGGTGGATCTTGCTTGCCGAGCACACGGAGTCCCAGTTTGCTGGCGAGAGCTATGGGCCCGTTTTAGCTTTTACAATTTTCAGTGTCAAGTGGCCAAACAAACCGGACCCGTTTGCATGGAGGCTGTTACCGCCTGGGCAGCCCGATAGCCCCGGGGAGCTTTATTGAACCGCCAGGACAGCCCGGCCGGCCGAGCCGCCTCGCCGCACGTCCCCCCCACGATGTCCCTGACCCGTGCCCAGGCTCTGTTCCCATCCCACCTTCGGCTCTGTGCTGGGAGACCAGTTTGCACCAGTCTGGGTGGGATTTGTGTTACGCGGATGTCTGGACACCAGGAACTGGGCTGAGACGGGCCAAACTCGTTTCACAGCGGAGCCAAACGGCCTCCAGATGGTAACGACTCTTGGATTCAAACCAGGGCTCTGGAGGTGAAACTCTCTGTATTCCATTACCAGTCCCCCGAGCCGCCCCGTCCCCCTGAAATATGTCATGCACACTTCAAACCTTTCCCTTTTTATAGCCAGATTTAACTGCTACACATAGCTTACAGCAACAGCCGGGGCTTTTTGGGGCTGTTTTTTTTTAAACTTCTTCTGAACAGGGCCGAAACGGTAAATATTTAACAAGTCCTCTCTGTCCTTCTCGCCGATGTATTAAAATAATTAGTTTAACAAAGAGGACTTTGTTCCCCCAGCATTTGAGCCCTGGTGGTGTCTGGCACACCAGCACAGCTGTAATTCAGTCTCAGGGTTTTGCTGGCATTTCTACATGCTGCTTTGAGCTGCTCGCACAGTTTACAGTGTCAGCAGAACATCTTGATTGAATTACAACCTTGTATTCAGTTAGGAGCCATGTATTATTCTAGATGCCGTTGAGTTGTAGGTATCTGTCTTTGCTGATTTGGGGAGAGAGCCCCGCCGGAAAATCAGGAGGCCACGTGTTGGACGGTCTGCGGTGCCCACGCGGCGCGGGGAGCGGGCACGGCTCTGCAGGGGAGACGCGTCGTGCAGAGGCCGAGGGTGCCAGGTCCACGCCAGGGGAAAGGCAGAGCCCCGAACCGCTTGTAGGGCTCTGGGCTGGGACAGTCCCCGTGCAAAGATGGCAAGGCTTTGCCTCACAGACACACAGGGCAGCCGGCACGCCAGGTGCTGTATCTCTGCCTCCTTCATGGGGCACAGGGCGTAATGCCCGAGAGCCTGGCACCAGTACAACCCGCCGGGGCTTCTGGCTGCCAGCCTCGGCCGCTGACTGTGGGCTGTGGCCTGAGCCCCCTGACCAGGCCGGGGGGCACACGCAAAGGATTGCAGAGCCCGGTTTTCCTTCGAACCCGCATTGCTGCCCCACAGACCGGCCCTCGCCAAGGGCGCGACACCAGAGCGAGGCGCCTGCACGAGCTGGATTAAAAACCCGCCACGACTGGTGCTTATCCCAGCAGCCGGTCGACATGGGCCCACGGCACAGCGGAGGGTTAATTTTGGGAGAGAAAAACAGCCGTAATATTCCCATCCGTGCTCAGCTCCTAACTCGTTATCTTTGTTTTCTGACTCCGAGGGGAAATCCTGTCCGTATCGGTGCAGCCTGCAATAAAGTGCATTTCCCACAGTGCCACTCATCCAGGAGACGGACAGACGGACGGGCGGAGGATGGGGCTGTCATGCGAGCCCGGCCTTCCCGCCACCTTCTGCATCACGTTCAGCTGAACACACGTGGTTCCTTAATCCACGTCAATTAAGCGCCTAAAAAGCCCAAACCACGTATGATGGGAGAGATGCTGCGGGAGAGGCCTGGCTCTGAGCACTGGGGTGATGGTGTCCTTGGCCCAGGCCACGCTACGTGGGAGTGATGTTGGTGGATAAGGGGGCATGCTGTGCGGTGCCACGCAGTGAAGGGAGAGCGTCTCCTCCAGCCCTGACCAGAAGGGCTGGCGACCGGAGAGCCACGTGCCACGGCTCATAGGGAGAGAAACTGTGAAGCCCAGAGACACCCGGACATGCTGTAGCATCAGGACAGCGTGCACCGCCAGACCACGAGCTCTCGGAGCATGCGGATGAGAAGGGAAAGCCAGCGAGCACCACGTGGCGACGTGGGCCCGGCTCCCGCGATCACCGCCCACGTGTGGGCAGCCCTGTCAAGGTGCACAGGGCCCGATGCTCATGGCGCTTCCTCTGACTCCGAATCGCAGGGTACGGGCCGCAGGGGCTGTCCGGCCCAACCCCGGTGCTGGGCAAGGCCCGCGCCCACGTTTTGGTTCTGCCTTTTATTGCACTGTTGGCCACGGAGGAGGCGAGCCACGGGCCCGCTCTGCCCCCTCCACCGCAGCCCACGCGAGGCCTGCCTCCATAACCAGTTTCCTCTCTCATCTGCAGTACCAACATTTCTAGGAGGATCTATATCTTTCCATAGGCAGTTTGTTTCATCGCAGTAGCATAATAATGTGCTGAGAAGAGCTCATAGTTGTGAATTAATGTTTAAAAGCTCTCACTTTTGGGTTGTTGGAATGAATGTTAATTTGACAAATGGCAGTCATTGGGATTGCGGCGGCATTAACATGGAAATAAGAGTTAACCTCCAGCAGGGCAGAGGCAAGGTGAGGCGAGCGCAGGCTGCCGGAGCCGTAGTTTTTCACCTGGTGCTCGTACTGTAAATACTGCTCATGTCCTGTCTATTTATAGAACTGTAATTTAAAGGCTAGTTCAGGAAAATCTGAATGACATCTCCTTAAGAGAAGCAATCGCAGGGTATCTTGGAATATGTCATGCCGCTCTCCTGCTTTCTCTCTCCAAAATACTCATCTGTCCACTAAATCAATTTGCCTTTCTCTTGTAACTGCATTTGCGCGGCCATTCTTTTCCATTTTCTGTCACTGTCATCCCTTAATTCATGTCGCTCTGCAGCGCCGGGAAGGGCCCAGCAGCAGCTCCCCGGCTCTTTTATTTAAAGACGATTCTCCCATTTCCACAACGTGCCCCCCCGGTCGCCTGATCAGAGCGTTACACCCGATCACGGCCGGTCTTGCATAGGGCAGCGACCGTTGGTGGGCGCCAGCGCTCCCAGTGTGGCCCGGGCTGACCCTGGTTCAGGACGCGCGCCGGTGGAGCTGGACCAGCCCTGCCACGTAGTGAATCTGGCGGCTGGGGTCCCTCAAGCATCGCCTGCTTGGGGGCTTTTCCCCTGCAGTTTTCCTGCTCCCTCTTCCTTCTGTCCTGAGAGAGGACAAGCCCTGAGCGCACCCCCAGCCAGAAAATGGAAACCAGGAAATTTAAGTGAAAAGCCAGAAAAAGACAAAGCAAGGAAATAGGTGGGGCCAAGTGTGGAAGAGCCACAAGGCACCGTCCTCGCCCATTTGTCAATGACCGGAGAGGGAAGAGGGAGAGGAGGAGACTCGGGGTCACCATACAGACGTGGCAGGCATGCATGTGCACACTCCTCACCCAGGTCAAAAGAAGCTTCCTGTTCAAACCAGGCTCTGCCCAAAGCCCCCATGGCCGGGCCAGCTGTAGACAGAGGCACACGGTCACCCGTCCTCCCTCTGGCACACCGCTGCGGTGACACTTTCGCAAGCAATTTCTGCATCTATTTCTGCTACATCTGGTACCAAAATGCACTTCCTTCTTGCTTCAGATGCCCAGCTCTTCCTTTCCCATCTTGTCACATCCTTGACAGGACGTTCCCTTCACCAGGACGCACCGCACTGCCTCTTTCTGGATGGGGGTCAGTGCCATACCCCGGGTGCTGGTGCAGCACAGGTCCTTGCATTGCACCACTGGTGCTCCCCTGCTCCCAGGCTGGAATTGCCCCTCTCTTCCCAAGAGCCTTGTGTCCATAGGACCTGCCCGCACTGGGGTGACCCTCATCCCAGGCCCTGCCAAGTCCCCCCACTCCTGCGCTTGCTTTGCTTTCAGATGCAGGCTGGAGGGGCCATGTTAACTGGAGCAGCTTGGCCCTGGTGCACAGCCGGGCCTTTGCTGCCGCGCCGCTATTTCGAAATGTTCCTCGTGTCTCCAGGCTAGAAATATTCGAGTCAGCTCTGAGCACAGCTGGGAAACGTCCTTGCAAAACGCCTGCTTTGTCAGGACCAAGTGCAAATGTTCAGTCAAAAGCCTTCTCTCCCGGACTCCTAATAGTTCCTGGCCAACAAATGGAAAAGGGGAGAAAGGGAGTGAATTACATGACCTGTCTCTTTTTGTTTATTAAGAACTTCTTTCCAGCGTCTGATTCTTACGGAAATATGGTTTCAATTTTCTCTTTGAATTGCGGATCAAGAAATGTTGCCAATACATATTTTTCTCTGTCAAAATTTCATTTAATCTGGAGTCTGTAGATGTCTGGAGAGCCGTGTCTCCTCGCAGGGTTATTACCGTGTGTGCCTGTTGTCATGTTAACTTTAAATTGGAATCACATTTGCTCCAGAAGCAGCTGCGCTGATTGGCTCTTGACTGACCCAGGCTTCAAGAGACACGTTTCCTGGATCGAGCACGGGGGCAGCGAGGTCACCCCGGCCGCGGCCGTGGCACCACGGTAGGAGTCCCGGCTGACCGGCTGGACCCGTTTGCAAAAGAGGCACGAGGGAGCTTTGCCGCTGCTCACATGGCAGTAGTTTGCTTCCTTCTTGGACATGCAAGAGCTTCCCTCCCTGCCCGCGGGGTGCGGGAGCGAGTCTTTGTGCCACCCAACCTGCACCCGAGCCCAACGAGCTCCCCGAGAAGGGCCGGGCACCCCGGGGCTTGCCGGGGCACCTGTCCTGATTGCCCTGGGCCATCACAAATCAATGACGTCAGCCAAAGCGTGCAAAAGCGCACAGTCGGACTGGCAGGCACAGAAAATGTTGTGAACTTTAAGTAAAACTAGACATGCGTTGGCAATAGCAGATTCAACTCAAAGTGACTTGAGATTCGCACCTGCAGATTCAAGACCTTTGCCTACTTCACACGGAGTGGCTGCGAAGCGAGTGTCGCCCCCCAGAAAGGGTCGACCTGCTCTTCCCTCCGGTACCTGCACGCCGTGCGACTGCCTGGGGTGCAACTCTGAGGCCTGGCAAATGGGACCCCCCGGCCCCAGCTCCATTCGGCAGCCCCAACGTGACCCCGTTGGCTTTCTGCTGCGTTTTGGCCATGTGCGACTCTCCCGCACATCCCCCGCAGAGCAGAGGGGCAGCCGTGCAGAGATGAACACTCACCCTGGACATGGGGGTTTTGTGTTTATTCAGCCTGTGATTTCCCCCTCCCTTAAAGTCTGATGGAAACGGCGGTGTGCTGAAAGGCTGCGAGTGTCCCTGAACTCCTGCCCTGCGGCTTGGAGTTGGCTGGGCCATGGGGACGCTCCTGGCCCCTCTGTTGTGAGCAGCGAGGATGCAACTGGTACCACGTGGGCCACGCGTGGGCCCTGCTCCGAGCTCTGCAGGGGAAACCAGGCTCGTGCATGGGCAGAGCTGTGTGTCACGGCCAGCTCGGCATTGACGGGCCACCGAATACTCAATCCAAACAAACACACGGCGGCCGCTCCAGCAACGGCAATTTATTTCCCTGGTCGTTATGAACATGTTTGCTGCGTTAGAGCTTCCCAAGACCCTGCGGGGCCGAGCCCCTTGCTCAGGGCTGCGCAGTCCGGTGAGCGGTGCCAGGTTCAGGTTCGCCAAGGATTAACCTCCCCCATGCAAATCGGAGCAGAAGAGGAAGGGCTGGCTCTGGGCCTCTCCCACTTCCTCACCACGAGCCCTCGTTAATGCAGTTAGGACGATCCATGGGCTGGTCCCATGGCAGGGGCAGCTGCCCAGGCACAGGTTCACCCGTGTGCACCCCAGGGTGCATGTGTTTTGCTGATGTGGGTCGGGGTTCCCCTGACTTGGAATAGGGTAGCAGCACGGGGCACCACGGCCACCCCCCTGCCTTGACCATGCCCCCAGCCGGGATCACCAAGCTCCGCGGCTGCTGGGAGAGGCGCCTCCGCCCGGCCAACTTGAGTGTGGAAGACAACGAGCCTGGCCACGTGGCCACGTAGCAGCAGATACCCACTTAACGGTCAATTAGCTGCTAATCACCAGCCCGTGTCCCTCCCTTCTTTGTGCTGACATCTAATCCATGAGGATGCCTAATAGAGCAATGCCGAGAAGCGAAGCCAGCCCTGTGCCCAGCAGAGGTGGGGGCTGGGGGCCAAACCCCTCCTTGCTCGTGTGGCAGCACAGCTGCCCAGCTGTGGGGTGTAGGCACCGGCCTGGCGGGCGCGGGGCTGGCGGTGGTGCAGCTCCCAGCCCTTGCACTGGCGTGGCTTGGGCACAGCTGCCCCAGGGCAAGCCACTCTCTGCTGGCAGGACATGGGACCAGCACGGCTGAACACGGGTTACGGGACCCCAGCCCCCCGCCCCTCTGGGGAAAGCGCTGCCTCACCACGCGGCCCCAGAGCTGTCGGCTCCACCCCACCCGGTCCCAGCGGTCCTCATGGACGGTCCGGTTGGCTGCAAACTGCACTGCTTTGCCTTAGCAATATCCCCCGTGTGTGCCTGTGCACAGAGCAAAGGACAAATGCTTTGAAAATACACGTATTCGTCCTCCTCACTGGGCCTCGGGCCGAGCGGGCTTTGGCGTGTGGCCCTGTCGTGGCCCGTCAGCTTTGTCCAGGTGAGAGCTTCGCTCCCGGTCGTTGGAGCCCGAGGATGGGGCAGCAGCCGTGGCTGTGTCCGGACTGGCCACGTGCACAGATGCCGGGTGATGAGCAGTCGCCGGAGTCCGTGACCCCAAACCAGAGCAAACCCCCGGTCGCGAGCTCCCGACCGCGGCTGAGGAGCGCGGGCTCGCTGAGCGTCAAAGCAGAGGCCCACGGGTAATGAGCTGCTTTAGGAACCAGTGCAGCCTGCTAACGACGCACAGAGATGCACCTTTCAGCGATTTCCCTCTGTAATAGCACCAGAGACATTTGTATTTATGGGCAGGGCTAGTTCGAGATCCCTTCAGTGTCTGGTGCTAATTACTTCTTGTATCTTGATGTGGCCCCTGGGGTAATTGCAGGTAGAAAACGAACAGCAGCAGGCAACGCTCCCCGCTCCCCGGGCCACGCGCTCCGACCACGCTGCTGGTGGCATCGACACGGCCTTTAGAGGGAGGGACGGATCGATACCGCGGGGCCGGGGAAGCCGGCGGTTACGGAGGCAGCTTCGCTGGCCTGCCCTGCCCGGCCCACTCATCATCGGTACCAAGTCCTCCGGCACTGGGGGGGTTTCCCCCACTCGAACGATAAAGCCCGGTGGCTGCTGGCCCCGGGGTAGCGCTACCTGTTCCAGGCCAAGACGGGTAGTTGCAGGGATAATACATATGTCTAATTAGGCCTGATTCACCAGCCGCGGAGCTGCCTTCAGCGATTAAGCTCTGGGAGACAAGCGAGCCTCCACGTGCACCGTCCGGTGGGGTGGGAAGATGATGGATACAGGAGGAAAGCACAGAAAGGCCGTTCCCTTCGTGCTGGTTATTAGCAAGTCCTCCCCTGCCCCCTCCGGCGTTTCCCTGCTGCGTGCACCAAGCCTCTTTCCAAAGCCTCTCCTGCTTGCTGCCATGCTTCTCCTCAGCGTCCGACGCTCAGATTTTAAAAGAGGAAACAGCAAAGGCGGCACGGGGTGAAACCTGGGATGTGGCGGCAAAGTGCCAAGTGCGGCTTCTCGGCCAGGCCCGTCCATCTGCGAGCCTAGGACGTGCAGCATGGAGAGAGCGTGAATCAGCCACGCGTTCCCGGTGGCATTAGAGGTGTTTCAGCGCGGGGCAAACAAGGCCGTCGGGAACGATTTCGGTAGGACCAAACCTGCTGTAGGGCAGGGGATGGGCTCGGCGACCTCCGGACCCCTCGCAGCCCCGCCGCTCTGCGTGGAGCGATGGAAAGCGGCTGATTGCCATGGACCGCGGGGGTGTGGGGAGCTGGAGGGGGCGTCCTGCTGTGGCCCCCGTGCACCGAGCTCCCCAGCACGTCCCGGGCGGCTGCGTTAGCAGAGCACGAGCCCCTGTGCGGAGACGAGCTCCCCTGCGACCGTGTCAGCTGCAGCGCTGCGCACCCGAGGTGGCTCTCAGGTTTCGGTTAGGAGTAGGGGTGCAGGCCAGCTGCACCCCTTCCCACCCAGTCCAGCCCGCACTGTGGTCCCGGGGCCTCGTATGCCGGTGGCGACCCCTGAGCTGCCAGCTGGGGCCAGTGGTTTTGCAGGACGCTGCACTTTGATTGACTCCTGGTCTTCATGAGCGCAGAGGAGAGGCGGCCCATGCACCCCGCTCCTGCCCAGAGACCACAGGGCCGGGGGAGAAACCAGGGAGCCTTCTCTCTTAGCACTGGTGAGTTTTGAAGCCAGCGTCAGGGTCTGGGGAGCGCCGGCCCCTGCCTCGGGGGAGGCTCACGGGGAGCCGGGAGGGGGCCAGGGAGCAGGCGGAGGGGGTGGAAAGAGAGCCACTTCTCCGCGTTAAGGGAGCTGGTCAGGCTCGGGGCATTTGCCTATCTGGACACCCCCCGGAGCGCCTCTCCCCGAGCACGGATCCGTGTCTCATCGAGGAGATTAGTTGTGGACGAAACAAGGTATCTCTGTCGGGTGGAAATTCATTTCCTGGCATGGAGGATGCATGGACGGTAACAGATAAACGAGCAGGCTTCTCCTTCAAGGGCTGGCAACACTGTCTGGGCTGTATAGAAATGTCAATCACTGTCAGAGGGGGAGGACGCCTTTCCGTGGCTCCCACCGAGGGGCTCGCCGAGGCAGGAGCTGGAGGCAGCACCGCTCGCCAGGTCGGGAAGGCCTCCGTCTTGCAGAGCCGGCTGCCCGTGCCGCAGGGGCAAGCTGCTCTCCGCCGGCTCTCGCGGCCGCGGAGGAGGAGTCCTTGCAGGTGGCACGGGTGGGAAGCACGTGGCGAGAGGCGGCACGTGCTGGGCAGGGCCAAGGAGGTCGGGCATTCGCACCCTCCTCTTGGCCTGCGCTCTGCTGGGCCCAGGCGAGAGGACGCAGCGCCCCCGGCCACTGCCACGCAGGCCTCGCAGCTCCCGGGGCTGCCGGGCTCCCTCCCTCCCCACATATTGCATTCAAAGCTCAGGTGAGCGCACAAGTCCCACCTGTCCCCGAGGGCGTCTACCTGCCCACAGCCAAATGGGGGATGTTTCCCCCCAGAGATGAGCCAACAGCTCGGGGTGCCCAGCCCGGGCCAGAGCGTGGCCTCGCAGACGCCCAGACGTCCCTCTGGCATCCGTGCCAGGGGAGCTCCTTGGAGGAGGCTTTAACCAAAAGTTAAGAGTCATGGCCAGCATGTCATGGCTTCTCATTAGATTGCCATTATAATGCTCTGTAATTGGAAAGACGTTAATATTGGCAGCGTTGTGAAGAATGTCCTGCTTCTCCTTGCCTGCTTGGATTTGATAGAGTTGAATAATGGAGCAGATATGATGGATGAGGGAACCTGCCCGCTCGGGTCCCTAATTATGCAGCTCTACCTGCGGGAGCGGGCGTGTCGTGGGCTGGAGGCGCAGGGGGCTGCGGGTCTGGGCGCGGGGAAGGGGCTGAGCTCCCTGGCTGGGTGCGGCCCCGGGCAACAGTGTTTACAAGCACAGATTTCCTGCTGGAGAGGTGCTTACAGCCTGTTAACGATGGCTCGGTCATTACCGCCATCAGAAACGAGCCATGGGGTCTTCACACCCGGCCTCGCCTCGGGGCAGGCTCCCAGGAAGGGAGGCGATGGTGGCAAATGCGATCGTTTGGGGTGGGCAAATCCCTCCCTGCCTGCAGCCGGTGCGGGCGGAGGGCCTGGGGCCGCAGAGGCATCTCCAGTGCGGGGCAGAGATGGGGGCAGCTGGAGACTGCGAGCAAGAGGAAAGACAACGTCTGCTCTTTTCCTGCAAATCACTGAAAACACGTGGCTGGGTCTGTCACCACTGGAGGGGTTTTCCCCAGCTCTTCTTAGCATCCCCGGGGCTTGTTCCCCCCTGGGAAGGACCGGGACAATCAGGGTATTTCCAAACGCTGACGTGCTCCACCCTAACCCTAACCCCGAGGCACCGAGGCGTGGGGTGCACGGGCCACTGCTGCTGGTGCTGCATGGCAAGGCTCTCGGCCTTCCCCAACCTGCCCTGCTGCGGCCTCCCCGAGCTGTTGGCCCCCTTCTCCGCCGGCGCTGAGGCCGTGGGCCGGGATCGCTGCTGGGGACAGAGCAAAACAGCAGCTCTGAGCACAAGCCATCGCCGCGACTCCGAAAACCCGGGGGAGCGCCGCGTTCGCCTGCGGAGCAGAGGTCGTGTTGGAGTTGGGCTGCGCGGGGCGGTGGGGCGAGTCCCCGCCGCGTCCCTCAGCCCGGGGAGGAAGGGACGGACACGTTGCCGTCTGCGGGCACTGATGAGATGAGGCTGCGCCCGGTGACACCTCGCAGCGTTTCGTCCCGTGACACCTGCCGGGCGGACAAGGGGCAAGGAAGAGCCGTACGGGAGCGCGGGTTTCTGCTCCGCCGTTAGATGGTTTTCTTGCTCCGCAGCAATCAGCTCCCACGGAAAAGGACGAGATGCAACGGTGCCAGCCACGACACCCGCGCACGACCGCTCCTCCCGGGCACCTCCCCGTCCCTGCGTGCACGCGGGGCAGGCGCTGCATCCCGCGCCCCGGCGCCTCGCCCCAGGGGCAGGTTCATGTTTGAGGCGATGGTTGCAAAGTCTCTGAAGCAGGGAGACGTGCCTGTGCCTTTCTCTCTGCCCCCCGCCTTCCTTTCATCCGCTCCTCTGATGTATTGTAGGGAGAAGAAATGCCCAGCCCTGTCTGTTTTGGCTTAGATCAGCTTTTCTTCTCATTATAATTTAAAGTCTTTAAGAGTCTTCGGGAGGAGCCTGTAAAACTCCGATCATTCATTCCCGTCGACGCCATGTGTTTCATGGTCACTCCGCTCATGATTCATGCCGCGGTGCCTGGGATGCGCTGCCTTTGTGACGGCAACAAAACAATGGCTTTGTGCGAGCGCCGGGATGGCTGCGCTCGCCCGAGCTGCGTGCCACGTGGGAGCCAGAAAGAGTTAAAGAGAAAAATCTCGTAATAGCCGAAAACTATGGATTGAGCAAAATCTCCCTGTCAGCTTCTCTGTGATTTTGCTGAGAGCACTTGGACATGCTGGCATTGGATTTACAAATTGAAAATCATTAATAATTCTAACCAGGCTGTGATAAATCTGAGATCAGTCTCGATGAACCTGGACACCATTTCATAAATCAAAAAGATTACTTAGGAATTTTTTAAAATCTGACGTCAAAATGTCATGGTTACTAATGGTTTTTGTAGATCTCTTACAGTGATATATCATTTATCTACGCTACATCTAAAATGTGACACTAGGGCAGAAATGTGATGTCTTTAATATCATGAATACATTTTATCCCATAATAAAGGTATTAACAACTTCTTGCTGTGACTCGCGCTCCAAGTTCTGTGCCTGATTTAATGCCATTGTTACCATATTAGTGGTTTCCCCCCAAATATCTGTGAACAAACCATTCCTGGGCGCCACGTTGCTGCCGGCTGGGGCGCGTGGGGGGTTGCTCAAGGCAACATGGACCGTGCGTCTGGTGCCCGGCTCCTCCGCTCTGCGGCCCTCTGTTTTCGGGGCACCCCGTGCCCTGGCCATCAGCGGGGCTTCTGCCCCTTTCCCTTCCCAGACAGTGACGTAGAGTCAGACCTTTATTCCCGTCCAGACAAGTTTCCTTGCCCGCCGGGCTGCAGTTGTCCCCCACTGAGCTGTGCTGATGCAGGGGGAGCCGGCAGCGCCGAGCCCACGGGGAAGGTGGGAGGCAGAGCGCCACGGCTCATTCAGGGACCGGGCGCTGCTCAGCACCGTGTCCCCGTGCCAGATCGCTGCCTACGTGCTAGCCACGCTGTCTCCATCTGCCCTCCCTTGGTTTCAACTGGAAGCGCTTTGGGGCAGGGACCGTCTCTTTGCTCTTTGCATTTGCACAGCACCTTGCACCACAGGCCCGTGCCCAGGACTGGAGCTCTGTGGTGCCGTAGTCATAAAACTAGGCCGTCGTACTAATAAATGCCATCACCGCTGTATTTGGATCGCTGTCGTGTAACTCTGTTAAAGGCACGTGGAAAGGAAGGGACCTGCCCACCAGTCCTCTCTTCCTTGAGCGGCATGGTGTCGGCGTGTTTGTCAGACGTGGGCCACGGATGCGTTGGCGTGCTCCAGGTGGGACACACGGATGCAGCCTGCGAGGGACAGGCACCTGCCCCCTTGGTTCTTGCAGCCAGCATAGACTTGGCTGGGATGATGGGGCTGGGGCTGGGGCTGGTCCTGCTCTGAGCAGGGGGCTGGACGAGATGTCCCACCGCCGTGTCTGGGGGGCTACGAATCCTGCTGCTGCATGCAGCTGGACGTGATGTTCGGGTCTCGCCCTGCATCCTGAGCGCTCAGATCCCACCTCGCTGCACGCGCAGACGCACGTTGAGGAAGCGGACACGTTTTGGGGACGTTTTCCTCGTTCCCCATGCCACCCTGTGGGCTGCCCTGGATCACGGGCAGGGTCTGCTGTGCCAGGGAGGGCCAGGACAGAGTTAGAAGAGGTTAAAGCAATAAACAGCCCATCCCGACGAGCCCTTTGCTGCGGGGGGTTGCGTGTGTGTGAGTGCAGGGAGCTCAGGAGGTCACATCTAGTCCGACCCCCTGCTCCAAGCAGCACCAGCCCCCAGTACATCCTGCACGTGGGCGTCTATCTGTTCGTCCCCTCCAGCCTTCGGAGCTCGCCCGCCCGGGCACGGCGCTCGGGAAAGGTGCAGCTCGGTCCCTGCACCGAGGAGCCGGGAGCTAACGGCCTCACGCAGCCAGCGGCTTCCCGAGCCTTTGCTATGCGACGCGCGTGTGGTTATTTTTCCCCCTGCAAGGCTTGCTTAATTGTTCAGATTTTAAGGAGCCGAACTCAGCACTCTTCCCCGTGAATCACAAAGCTACTTTGTCTTAGCGGTAATGTGCAGCGCACAATGCTCCCGGCATAGCTAAAGAGCTATCAGAGCCTAACAGGTAGCTTAGGAATTTAAAGCAGAGCTTTATGGGGAGAGATTACATTCAGAGGTGAACAAATGGCGTTCCCGAGTCTATGCAAAGCAAGTGACAAAATGTAAAAATCCTCCCCGCGTTTTGAAGGAAAATATATCTTTCTTTCACCGAGGCTCCTATGAAAAATAGGCTTTTTTATTTCCTTTTTTCATGCAAGGAAATTAATATTTGCCTTTAAAAAAAGGCTTGGTAGAGCCTTGAGTGAAGGTCATTAGCAGTCTCGCTGGGGAATAAAGAAGGGGGTGATTGAAACCTGCATGAGCTGGTTACTCATTTGTGCCTTTGCTTTACATGTAACATTTTTATTAAGAAAATAATACTTTGGGGCTGGTAATTGTGTTGCCAGCTGGGCTGGGGAGGGAGGGGAGGGGGGCCGAGCACTGAAACCTACTATTTATGTCCCTGGCAGGTACAGCTCCAGGCAGGTACGTGCGGTAAATCTCCTCGCGCGCTCCCCAAAGTCACCCTCAAGTGCAGCGACTCTGGTCGGGGCGAGAGGATCCCAGTGTTTGGGGCAGGCTCCACCATGATGGGGCAGGGATGGGGCCTGGTGCCTGCAACACGGTTACGTTACAGGTGCTGCTACAAATGCCCCGTGCCAAACCCCCGGGCTAGGCCCTGGGCGCCTGCACACCCGATCGCCCGCAGTCTGGTGACGCTGGGGTTTGCCCAGCCGCATCCTGATTTTGCAGGGAAAATACCCCCTGCCTCGCGGAAAGGCACCCTCGCTGGGCAGCAAGGTGACCGTCTCCATGCCGTTGAACCCCCGAGCGCCCGTGAGGACGGCGCGAGCTGGGAGACCTTGGCGAGCCTGCAGGTCTGCTTAAAAATTAGCATAGCACCGAGCAGATACCATCTGAAGTTGGCTTGTAAAATCTTTTGGAAGAATCATTAAGGGTATTTCATTATCTCCATATTGCCAAGGTCAGGCTGTCCATATTTCCTCTTTAGTACTGCAAGGGGAATATGCTGCGACTGTGGTATAATAGACCAGAAAATGTCCACACTGGGAATGATGGTAAATCAATACAAACTCATCAATATAACTCCCACTTTCCCAAGGTACCACGAACGGCCTCAAGTTTGTAATTTACTTATGTATCTTCACCTTTTCCCCAACATTTTTTACACCCACTTCTGAACTTTTTGTCCATGTAAAAATCTTTATGTGAGACGATATATATAAAGGGGTAAAATGCTTTATTGAAAAGAGTATTGATTTTTGTGGCCGCGCAGCTGCGCACGCTGCTCTCCCGGCAGGGAGATCTACATCGGAGAGCCAGGTGAGCGGGGAGCGGACGTGGGCACGTCCCAGCAGCGCAAGCACCCGGGATGGGGCTTCCTGCTGCTGCCCGGTCGGGGACAGCCCCACGGCCCCGGGCTGCCACTTCCGCACGGGAGCTGGAGCCCGTCTTTGCTCCGCATGTCACACGAGAGCTGCTCCGAATGGCAGCAGTGCAGCACCTGGTACGGCACACCCCGGTCGCCGCGCACGGCGCTGCACACGAGGCACAAAGTGGCAGGCCAGAGCTAGCTGCCTGGCCAGAGCTGCGCCCTCGGAGAGACTTTGGGAGCCCGTCGCCCTGCGGGCAGGCGCTGTGTGTACCCTCCAGCACTGCTGGGAGCCACGTGTGCCCCTTGGAGCGGCCACGTCCATCAGGAACCTCTGTTAATGCTGCGCGGTGTGAGCCGAGACGTTGTTCTTCCCTCCCCCATTTCTTTACTGTCCTGTTCTGCTCCCTTCTCCCCATCCTTTGTGTAAACCAGGAGCATGCACGTGCACCCTCGGGTGACCACAGCACGTGGGGGACCCTGCCCGCGCCCCTCCCACGGGGTCAGGAGCCCACTGCCCGGCAGCCCTGCCTGGGGCCTGCAGCCTGCAGCAGTTTGGGGCGCGCCTCCTAAGGCACCCCGCCTCTCAGTGGGTCACAGCGGGGCCGGTGCACCCCCATGAAGGCACACCCCCTCTTCCGACATCTCGCCATCCCGCTCCCCTGACGATGGGCCGGCTGCTGAAAGAGCCCCAGGCACAATTCGGTCTTGCAGACCATGCAAAGGATGCGCAGCCCTCCGACGGCGGGCGTCGTGCCCCCGGTCCTCAGTAGCGCCGTGTCGGGGAGATCCTGGCTGGAGACCCCAGGTCCTGATCGATACGCCACAAAATAAAAGCAGCCGGTTTTCCCTTGCCGCAGTGACCTTTTCCCGCATGTTAGAACGTATTTTTTTGCCCGCTACTGTATGTTTAACCCTGGGGGTCGGCGGCCTGGGGGCTCTATTAACTGCCAGGTGTTTTTCCTCTGATGCCTGCGTTTACCCCTAGCTAAGCTGATGCACTAGAGAGGGGCTCAGCGGGGACAAGAGGTGCATTTTCTGCATGAGCAAGAAGACCAAGTTGTAGCTGGAGAAAGCTATGCCAGCGAAGCCCAACCTGTGCTGGTTTGATTTGGCACAGGGCTTCAGCGGCTCCGAATTTCCCCATTTCCTTCTTGCCAAAGCGATTTCACCTGGAGACAGGGGTGCCACGGGCCGCACACAGGTAGGTCGCGGCGGGGCGGGGGTCTCGCTGGCACTTCTGTTTCCACCAGCTCCTGATCGCTGGGTCATGGGGGCCAGGAGGGAAAGCTCTTGAAGCTACCCAGCGAAGGAAGGGGAAGGCTCTTGCACGCACTGATGCTTTGCGGCTCCAAGGCAGGTCCAGCCCCTGGGCAGCGTTTGGTTGTAAGCCAAACTGGCTTCAGCAACAAAAAGGGCTTTTGCAGCAAAAGCCCAGACGTGCCGGGAGCCCAGCTCACACTACGAGTGTGACAGACGCTCGTGCCCACACAGCCTGGGGGAGCACGGTGCCTTGCGGGGCGAGGGGGGTGCCACCTGCCCACTCAGCAGAGCCCCGAGCCAGCGGGGTCTTTAACCACGTGCTTCATTACTGCTTCCCGTCAAGGGCACACGTTAGCGCCGTGCTGAATCGAGGCGGTAACAGCCGTGCTCACCGTACCCCCGGTGCCCGGGCGCCCAACTCGACAGTCTGTCTTTGCAATGAAAACAGGTGTGAAATCATCTAAACGTGGATGTTGTCACCCTGGCCGGCCGCCCCAAAATCTCTTCTTGTGCCCGTTTGCTAACGCTGCCCCATTACGTGCAAAGAATTTGCTGAAGTGCCAGGGGGCCAGGAACAATATTAAAAGCCAGCCTACGCTTGAGCAACATTCACTTTGCTTCAGACAACATCAGGAAAAAGAAACCCAGGTTTGACCTCTGCCGTTACTGAGCGGAAAGTATTTTGGAAGGGGACTGTCTTTGCAAAACACCAAAGGTAGAAAATCGAACACGTGCGTGTGCGTGCCATTGTTTTAGAACGGCGGTATATCGAGTAACATATAATTTTATTGTCATGTATTTATTGCGATCATCTCTTATATTTGTTATGACCATCCGCTGCAAAAAGGGTTTAATTTACGGTGCTCACCGCTCCGGTCGTGCGGTTATTCAAACGCGAGGTGGGAGCGGGCAGGTCGGGCACTCTCCAAAGACAGACCCGAGCCTCGCACCGTGGCCTCCCGGCGCTGTCGTAGGCCGCGTTGCCTGGCAGGTGTCGGCCGTAGCAGCCGAATCGGTCCAGATGTGCCGGTTCCATGGCGCTACTCGCTCTGCCTGGCTCATAATTTACCAGCTTTAACCCTCCCGTGAAATGACATCTATATAAATATTGTTAATAGCACTAACATAATGTTAAGTCAGGTTTTACTGGACTCCCTCATACACCCTCTGGATTTATTAGCTATAGGATTTGAAGTAAATTTTTATTAGCCCAAGTGAAACCCAGGCACCATGGGCCTGGCGGTTAGGCTCTTTTCCTTTATCTTAGCGCAGTCCCTCTCTTTCCACCATGGTGCTTCCTCCATCACGCTGAAACGTCCTAGGATAAATCTTGCAGAATGAAATATTTATTAATTTTGCTAACCAATGTTGATCTCATAAATTACCAAGACTTTTTCATGAAACGGTTATTAACATCCCTGGCTGTATGTTAATGGTTTATTGACCAAATATGGGATAATTGGACCCTAGGAGCACTGGCCACTGTGATCTATGAGAAGCAAATTTGGCCCTTATTACGCCAATGACCTATTTAATATCTTCTGATGAATTCAAGGTAGAATCACAGGCAGGATGTGTCTCAGGGAGCTGCCCTCCAATTTATGGGCAGAAAGGCTCTTGTATAAAATCTATTGATCCAGAAACAATATTATTAACGAAATTGTTCCTTTATTTTTTTCGTAACTGATGATTAATTGGCTAAATAAATGTTAGCCTGTGATACCCTGAGCGAATACAAGTAACCAGATATTTCCTACGGTTAACAAAACAATGATCCTTTCCCACCGGGGAGCCCTGCCTTCTCTCCCGGCTTCAGAGGACGCTAAGGGTCTCGTTTCTGCCACGAAGGCTTATACTAATATTTATCAGGAATCCAAACACTGGGCTCTGCTGCGGCCGTTTCGGTAACGAATGTTTAGACGTGTTGCGAATGACTGAGCTGTGTTTGGTTTAGCGTCCAAAACGAGCCATATCTTTGAGAAGCGAAAGTTAGCATTCTGCGCATTGCTCAGGGAGATCCTTTCCTCTGTCATCTTACAGTATTTAAAATCAAATTAAAGATAAAATAAAGGGAATCAAAGCAGAGAGGCCCAGAGAAAAGGAATCCAATTTGTTTCAAGTGCTCCAGCTCTGCGCTCGCGGTAGGTGGGATGCCGGAGTCTGAACGCCGTTGCAGAATTACTTTGGCAAGGTGTTTGTGAATAATAAAGCTCTCAGCTCATCCAGCAAACTAATTGGCACTTGGATTCTTTCTACAGGGAGGCTTTGGTAGGAAATTATGTACTTTGAATTGCAAAAGGCACGTCTCAATCACTGGATGGAGCTGATATTCGAATGACTTATCTTTTCCCATCCAACAAAATGTAGTCTAAGCAGCGCACGCGTTCGTGAGGCACCTGAGCAGCCCCGCGGCCCCCGGGCAGGGGCGTGAAGCCAGAGCCAGGCAAGAGCCCCGCAGCAGCACGCTTTGCCTCCTGGGGAGCAGCCCTCTCTGGCCCTGGCGCCGGTATTATTTAGACCTGCTTTGGAAATACATTTGTGAGCGCCTGACTCGCGCGGTGGCCTCTAGTTTGCAATCTATTACATGTCACAAATAAAGGAGGAATTATTTGGCAGGTCCCTGCAAGGAAGCTGCTGAGGCAGAGGGAACAGATTCCTGGCCTAGAATAAATGATTGGATCCCCGTCATGTGGACCGCCCGGGACTTATCCTGCGCAGCGGGATAGCGGGGTCTCCGGCCACGGCTCAGGGGGTTTCAAACCCCACGTTTGTGCTAGCAGAGGAGAGGGGCTGACGGCATCGGCGCGTGGCCCGGACGGGCGCTACCCCTCCTTGTGAAGGAGCTGCTTACAGTTTTTACAGGCGAAGATAAATTAAGCAACGGGAAATCAGCACGACGGGTTTTAATCTGCGAGCCACCGAGGTGGGCAAACTCCTCCAGGACTCGCTCCTCTCCTGCACGGGACGCCCCGGCACAGTGCATCTGGGACACGCGTGCCGCGGAAGAAAGCTCCTGCCTGGGCCCGGCTTGCACGGCAGGCCCGCGACCTGGCCGGCAGGAAGGGAAGAGGCAGGATAAGCCAGGAGCGGTCTGCACCCGCTGCGCGCTGGGAACATCTCGCAGGGAAGCAACCGTGCCACGGGAAAAAGGAGCGACTGCTAGCAGCGAAGAGGAAAGGATGTTTAAAAGCGTTTGTCGATTAATTCATGCAATTATTAGCATTTGCTGATTAATTCATTCTTTAAGTTCCTTCCCCCCCCACCCTGCACGCCTGCAACGGGAGATGGAGGTGTGGTGTCCCGTCCAGGCCGGGCCTTAAGAAGGTGTTGGCGCACAAGGATGCACACGGGTGCCAGGGATCCTGCCACCTGCTTGGCCCTCGGTCTGTTCCTGGCTCCAGGCCTAGGACAGCGTCCCGGGTTCGGAAGTGTAGCAGGTGCTTGACTCTAAATCCCAGGGGAGCCAGGGTGGGTGGAGGCATGGCTGCCCCATGGAGGGGGAGAGCCAGGTTCTCCCGGTGCCGCCCGGTTATCCGGCACGTGAGGGGTCGGCACGAGCCCGGCAAGGGGCTGAGGTGTGTAGAGCAGCCCAGCTTCCTCGAGGGACCGAGACGGGCAAGTCTCATTTAAAAAGTGCCTTGGGCCAGACTACGCAGCTGCCTGCATCGTTCGGGCAGCGTCGTCGCCCGGGTCCGGCAAGGCGGAGCGCGGCCGTGCCTCGGTGCCTTTAAAGATCTGGGCTGCGGCATCCGAGCCAGGCGGCACGCTCAGGAGCTCCTGGCTCCCAGTCCCCTGCTCAGATGCCGAGGCGGCGCTGCCTAATTGACTCACTCGTTATCCATTTTATGCTTGTTCCTGCAGCCGAGTCCCCGAGAAGGCATTTTCTGGCTAACCAACGGAATCACAGATTTAAAATTAAAAAACAAACTCCAACAAATTAAAAACAAATTTCCTTTGGTTTCGGGGGAATGTGCCGCATCGGCTTCCTGTGCCCTGCTGAAATGTTTATCACCTGCTTTTCAGACGGAAGATGACTGGCGGTGCCTCCGAGGGGGCCGCCTTGCCCGGCTCGCCGGCCGGGGGGGCTCGGGGCCGCCCCCGGGCACCTTCCCCTCGCCAGGGGGTGGCAGGGGGAGGAGGCGCAGGCTTTAGCCTTGCGTAGACATTAGCTCTCTGATATTTGTTTTCCTCTACGCTGGGAAGACGTCCCCGAGGAAGCATGTTAAATTTGGGCTCTAAAAGCACCAATTTAGCTATTATGAGTTTGCTGTGCTTTTCTATTCGGGGAATGTTTGGCTTGAATACGATATGTAAAAGAAATAAGATCAGCTCAGCTGTTTTAGAGCTGATTGACACCTTGGGTTTTTTTCCTCTTGTAATCTGAAGCGAAAGACAAAATAAAAGGGATCCAGACACTCATTGAAAAGAAATGATTTCCTTGCCTGCAGTCCCTGATCAGGGCTGCCTGCGCGGGCAGAGGAGTTCTCATAACGAGCCTTTCTTGGGTCCTTGCTCGTACTGTTTTGGTGGAGGTTTTGGTGGCAGATGAACTGCGTTTCATCAGAACTGAGAGGAAATTCAAAGTGAAGTTAAGGAAGTTGTTGTAAATGAGAAAAAAAAAAATCCCAACAAACCCTTTCATTGTAGCTTAACATATCAGCCAAATCAGGAGCCAGCTGTAGCAGAAATATTGTTTTTAATAATCCGGGAAAGAAACAGAGACGCGGCTTTTGTAGGAACAGTGACCCCCAATGGCCAGAAAGACACGGGCACGCAGCCTGGAGGGAGCCACGCTGCTGCCAGAGCCACGGTGCAGGGCGGCTTCGCCTGCGGAGCAAGAGCGGGCCTGCTGCCCAGGCCACGCCGGCCTCCAGCGCGCAGCCACGCGGGCTCTCTCCGGCGCCGCGCTCCCTGCTCTCGGACACAGAGATGAAAAGATGATTTAAAGTCTCTTCTCCGAGGAAGAGTCCTTCTGACTCCGACTGGTGTGGGCTTGGCACCCGTCGCAGGCTGAATTTTTTCCCGTGAGCGAGCAAACGACACGTCCCGCTCATTCAAAACTTTGGGAAGCTTCTGGGAAGCACAGGAAAGTGGAAGGCAGGGCAGAGTGACACCTTAGAGACTAACCAAAGCACGTGCACGTGTGCAAATGAGCGTGTGTACGTGTCTGTGCATGTAGCACAAGCTTTCATGGGCCAAGCTCACGCCGTCAGGTGCTGGAAGATGCACACGGACGAGGCTGCGGACGGTGGTGTCCTGGCCCCTGCGGGCTGCGCCGCAAAGGGACGCGGGCTGCAATGCCCAGCTGCCTTGTGCGATGACATGTCTAGCTGCAGCACGTACAGCTGTCAGAGCCAAACCATCCAGCAATTGCCTACAGCAGATTCAACAGCACAAAGCTCAACCTTAGCTTCTCATAAGCACATTCAAGGCCCTCGCCCAGGGATGGATGAGCAGCAGCGGACCCAGTTGCTAGTGCAAGGTCACGGCCCCTGTTTGAGGACGTGTGACCTGGGTGCTGCAGACAAGGCAGGCACGCAGGCGGATGCATAAAAACACCCCAGGCAACTCTTTGCTTTAAGCTTCGTTCCTTAACTCCGACCGCGCAGACTAATGACTGGAATGAGAGAGGGGCGCGCAAAGGGTGCAGGGGCAGAGCGACGGCCGAGGGGTACGTCCCAGGGCACGTCCAGGGCACCTTGCTGGGAGCACGGTGGGTGCCGGAGGGGCGGAAGCCAGGGAGGTGTGTGGCTTTACTGCTGCAACAGGACCGAGCTTGTTCAGGTTTTCGAAGCCTCACCTCCGTGCTGGGAGAGAGCCCTAGCACGGCAATTAGCAAAGTGTCTTAGCCGGCTGCTTGGGCCCCGGCCTTCCGGCTCTCCGTGCACATTCATTTAAACCTGCCTGGGTCCCTCGTGGTGCACGTTCAGCTCGCATCCACCTCCTCCCGGGTGCCCGGGACGGCGTGCTCTCGGCCGGGCGCAGCCTGGAGCCTGCGGTTCACAACACGCACCGTTGGCTCCCAACCTCCAGGCCATCGCCTGTTCCAGCTGCTGGGTTTGGCTAGGGGTGGCCAGGGGAAGAGAGAGGATTCCTGTTAATGAGCAGAAAAGAGATCATCTTACACTGGGGGCACGGGGGGCATTTTTCCCCCGTCGCAGTACGAGCCCGGGAGCCGCGAGAGGAGAGGTGCACGGCACGTGCCTCTTTCTGGTCAGTACTCATAGTCTTGTGCTTGAGCGGTTTGTGTTGCCTGACAGAACGTCATCTACTCGGGCTTTGATTGTGCAAATAATCCACCTCGAGCTACGGCCGCTCTCACTCCGAGATAGCCTGAACTTCGGACCGCCACGGGGCACGCGATGATTTCATGACGGTTAAGGGGAGATGAAAGGGTTTGCTCTGTCCCCGGTGCTTTCTCCCCATTTTTAGAAGTAAACAATGAATTTAAGGATTCACACTGAATGTCTGAAAAACCTCAGGAAGCCCCGGGGGAGCAAATAATTACCAGGAACAATGCGGTAAGGGTCAAGAGACAATCGCCGTCCGCTTCTGGCAAAGATTATGCTGTGTTTTTCCTTGACAATTTATTTAGAAATATGAACTCTGAAAAGAACAGCTATTTGACTAGATAATCTTGTTAAATTCATAAATTCACTTGGTCTGAAGTCTTTATCACGGAAGTCAGCTGGAACCAAGTGTTTTGATAGCTAAATATGTTTTCTTTAGCTATTAATGGGATTAATAAGTTGCCAAGAGAACTGTTTACACGGGCCTAAGTGAAATTACCATAAAGCTGGGAGAACAGTTTTGACCCATCTCTTTAATTCTTGCTTAGTCAAGTTTTGCAGACAAATAGATTATGTAAGTGAATAGATTTATGAAATAAATCTGATTAGAGATATCGGTGTCTTACACAACCCACGGCCAGTCTTAAATCAGATTAATTTATAGCTGATTTTGGTAACGAGTGCACACTGATGCTCCCATGGCGTGAATCTCAATAACTTGTTTTCCTCTTTGGAATCCATAATTCTATTATTTGAGACACTTCATTGTTATAGATAACACATGGTAAGTGATATCATTTATGCTATTCCATCTTGTCACTTAGGTCCTTGCTCAAGTTCATTAATGTATTGTGCTCCTCTCTGTACAAGAGGGTGCCGTGAGAGCAATTGATTTTAAGTCCACATAATGACTGATGATATCACGCATGTTTACTGCCTTGACACTGCACGCTAGATGCTAATGCTGCCGAGATAAACATGATGTCATTTTATGCAATTAAACACTTAAAACAGAGCGAGTAATGATTTGGTAAGCTTGGCATATGCATGCAGGGGCTTTTAATCTTAGCAGCAGGAGGAGGGCGACACCACAAATGATACGGACGTTCCCGGGCCCTGGCAATCAGATAAACTTTCGGCAGGTTGGTGCTGCTCACGGGAGTGCTCTCCTCACTCCCAGCCCGTGGGCCGTCACCCCAGGGCCTGGGGGTGATTTCTGGCCCGTCCTGCTCTCCAGAGACACGGCTGGCTTTGAGCAAACCCCTGCATCCCTGAGCCTTGCCTTTCAACGACACTGGGAGCGACTTCACGTGCTTTTATGCAGCCTAAACTTCATGTGCATTACACTCATGCGCATTAAGGCAATTTAGGCACACATCTACATGTGCGTGCACTAATGCGCATTAACACGGGTGTACGGACTAACTTGGGAAAAACGTTAGTCCCAAGTCAATGGATGCACACCATGTTAATGTGCATTAGCGCGTCTACACGTTTGTGATTTACATAGTCACATGTAGGTTTGATACCTGCTTTACGCAGGTATCGAATTAGGCTCAAATAGCCTTGCATTGCCATTTTTAAGGTGTGTTAAGGATGCTCATGTTTAGACATGTGCTTTAAATCAGGCTAATGCGCATTAAATGAGCACTTGTTGACACACCAGTTTTCCAAGGACCTAGCTGAATTATACCCCACCCCAGCACTGCTAGAAGACATTCGTGCTCACACCTTTCATTTAAACCAGCCTTGGTCCCTAATGGTGCATTGAACTGTCTGAGAAATATCCCTAAATCTGTCTGGCCTTGGAGGAGCTGCCCGTCTCCCCTGGCCCCGTCATCACCGGTGGGGGATTCAAGCCCATTGCGTGCTGCCATAGTTGCATTTGCGACGGCCAGGGAGCCCCACCGGGTCTCCTCGCCTCCGCAGATGCGGCAGCAAATTGTTGTCTCATTGCAGAATAGTCAATATTTCCCGGCCTTGACAGATTAGCCGAAGTAATCATAGATTTTATGTGCTACAATTAACTGATCTTCCCTTTATAGTTATTGCACAGGAATTTGTCTGTGATGAGCAAGGTCAAGCTGTGTGCCAAGCCAGCACCATCCTTTAGGGCATGTGCCATCTTCGCACCGCCGCCTGATAGCAGAGACCCGAGCGAAGGGCTGGCAGGCAGCCACGCACCGAACTGCTCCAGTGACTCTGCAGCAACGCGATGGCAGCGCGGTCTTTTCCTGAGCTCGGGGCCGAACGTGCTGCTGCTCCCTGTCATCCTGCCTCTCGGATGCGGGCAGCGAGGGTTTGCAGGACTGCTTGTTGTTGTAGGACTGGGAAACCGCACGGCCCAGCCCGGCCCGGGCAGGGAGAAGGGCGCTGGAGCCGCGAGGGCCGAGCCAGGCGATGGATGCATGCTGGGTGGCAGCTTCACGTTACACTCCAAGTGCAACACGTTTTGCTCCTTGAAGCGTTTGGCAGAGCCGGGCCTCGGCGACACGTCAGGGACGCGGGGGTTTGCAAGGCCGATGGCCACGCTCCTGCTCTGGGCGCAGGGGCACGAACGTCACCATCAGCGTGAGCAGTGTGAACTTCCCAAACCACCCGCTGGGACCTGGTCCAGGCTCACGCGTGGGGAGCAGGCAGGGGCCTGGGCACTTCATCAGACCCAGGCTGCTCCCGCGCTATGGACGTGGCCTGGCACTGGCCCCAGCAGGACCGGCCCGCCGGGCTGCTCCCTGCTCGTGGAGGTGCTCAGACCAGGTCTTGGGGCAGAGCCCGGCTGCGGCGGCGAGTCTAGGTTATCAGCCCCCCGGGCCCTCGGGAGATCGACTCTCTTTGGGTGATGTTTAATGAGCTGGGGAGCGAGCGGGTGCTGGGGCCTCGGTAGGAGACCAGAATGAGAATTGTAATGAGGATTTGCTTTTAAGAAAAGGTTAATACATTTTAATTCAATTAAATGAACAAAGTTCAATAATAGTTGAGCGCATCCGAGCGCTGCCTGGTGCGGCGCGGCGCGGTGCGGCGCGGCGGGTGCTCTGCTGACAGAGGCGGTGGCGTCTGCTCCTGCCATGCTCACCAGCCGACAGGAGAGCGACTGGGCCCGCCTGGACTGAAGATGCTTCCAGCCCGGAGACGACAGATCCGGGCTCTGCCCCGCGCACAGGCCTGCCCGGCCCTGCTGAGATCTGGGGCTGTTTCATGCCTCCGGTTCCAAGGGGAATGGTGAGAAACGGGGAACTGCCCCATCGCTGGGGTTTCCAGTGGGAGCAGCTGTGCTGCTCTGGACGGGGTCGTGGGATTTGCATCCCTCGCTGCCCCGCGCAGGTTGCACGGGCTGTGTTGGCCGCAGCCCGCAGCCCTGTATGCGGCAGGAGCTGTGGCTGGGGTTGGCAGATCGCTGGGAGGTGGGCAGAGGACCGGGTTGGTCACGAAGGAGGAGGACAGGTGGAAGCAGAGCCACGCGGTGGCATTGACAGGACGCCCGCCTCGGCGGCTGGGCTCGACGCCGCCACTCCGAGACTCAGGGACGCTCGGCTGCTTCGACACGAGCCTCCGTCTCCCTCCCTTGCCTCTCTGGCCAGAGAGCAGGCGGGCACCCAGGAGCCATCTGCGCGCCGGAGACCGGAGCAGGGTACCACGTGGGCTGCAGCTGGGCCTTGGCACGGATGGCAGAGCCGGCATGGCACTCATCGCCCCGAGCCACCGCAGCCTGCCGAGGGGCACGAGCGGACCGGGAGAGCGCCTGCCGGGGACAGCGGGCCGGGGGCAATGCCTGACCCTGCAGGGAAGGGTCTGGGAGTGGGGCCAGGGCTCGCTGCATCACCCAGGGACCCTTCGAGGGGTTATTGCTTAGAGACGGCACAAATCAGGATGCCTCCTGCGGGACGCTGGACCGGAGCCTGCCCGTGGGCCGACCCCTGGGCAGGGGAGGAAGGAGCCCGGCTCACACCCGCTCTCCGTGGAAAGCCTGGGCACGACTTCACCCTGGCCAGTGGCAGCGAGGCGGGACCCGGGCGAGCGGGCCTGGCTCGCTGGGCTTCGGTCCCCGATGCGACGGGGGATCAGCCCGGTTCCCTCAGGGTCACGTTCCCCAGCCCCCAAGCCTCGCCGAGCGCTGGGCTGATGTGGGCTCGTTCGGGCTAGATGCACACCAGGCCCGCGGTCGTTAGAGGGGGCTGCGAGAAGGGCGAGGGAGGGGGGTGGAGAAGGACAATAATTGCCTTTTTTCAAATTTCCCCCACGTCAAAACCAATCTGAGCAGCGGATGCATATATTTAAATTAAAAGTAATTAAAACTGTGCTGCCAGAGAAATGCATGATGGATTCAATGCAGGAGAATGAAGTAATAAAACACTTTATGGATTAACTCATATCAGGCTGTTTTGCAAATGTATTTTTCATTATAATCCAGCCCTATCAGATAGCGCCTGGATGTATGATGCTGCCCGCGGGCAGGCGGCGTGCGGGTCGCCCCTTTCGGGTCCCGGTGACTGGTGAGCAAGGTTTCTGTCATCATTTCTTAGTGGTCACTTCACCTCCGTAATAATGAACGAGTCAAGCAGGGCTGTTATTTTCTTTAATCTCTTTCCTCATATTAAAAAAATACAGCCAGCCACATCATTACTGCAGCAGACCCGGAGGACTCTTTCCAGGTCATTACTCCGGTTCGTCTGCGCGTCTCGAGGTCCTAAAGGGTTTGGGGTTATATGCAATAAGGCGTTCGCCGACAACATTCCCCCTGAGCCCTAGGTGTTAATGAGAAAGATTTTCCATGTGGCTGTTAACACCGTGCGGTTTAAAAAGTCACAAAGAAAATGGAATTTCTTCTTTCTCCAGGTTTTTCCCTCTCGTTGGGAATCTTCCCGCCTGGGCTGCGCAGGAAGAAACTTGTCTGCTCCCTTGCTAGTCTGAGAAGACCGTGTTTTGGCGGGTTCTGCATGGATGTGCATGCACTAAGTTGGAGGTTTTCTGGTTTGCTCACGTCTATTTGTCCCCATCTCATTCTGATCCTATTTTTTCCTCCTCTGGCCAGAGGAAACGTCAGATTGCAAACTGACAACAAGGCTAATGCCATCAAAAATTCCATTTCTGCCCAAGACAGAGGCCTGATGTAATAATAAGCATCTGAATGTTATAACAGGGTTATAGATTGCAGCTTGGTGCCTCCACACTGCGTCTCGTGGGACAGGCTGATAAAGCAATTACATTACTGGAGAACGCCACGAGAAACCTTGGGACTAAAATGAAACTGCGCAGGGCTGAGCCCCAAACTCTGCCTCTGCGCGCCGGCGGCGTCTGGAGAGCCGCGCTGCGAGCCAAACGCCTCCCCGTTTCTGTGCGGGGAGAATGATGTCTACCGGTTAGTCTAGTGCGCGGCCTGCCAGGAAACAGCCTAAACCACTGCTGGGAGGAGATGGCCGAAACCACCGCCGGGCCCCTCGGAGGCTGCAACGCCGCGCGGGAAGCAACACGCGTGCCCGCAGCCTTCCCCGACAGAAGGACGAGGGCTCACGTAACCCGGGTTGTGGTGGGCGCGGGAGATGAGCTCCTGGCAGCACGGGCGGACTGCATTGCATTGCACCATCTCTCGGTCGTGCCCCGGGGACCTCCCGTGCAGGAAGGGGTCGCAGCATCACGGAGCGGACTGCATCTGCAGCCCCGGGGCGGAGGAGTCGTTCCAGAGGGGACTTTCCAGGCAGAGACCCAAGCATGGGACAGTGGCAACAGGCATCCTGCCAGCAAGCCAGGCCAGTGCAAGCCACCGAGCTACCCTGCCCCTCTTGGCAGACTTGTGTCCAGGCTTGCGGACACCGGCAAAGGGCTTTGCAGGCTGCAGGACTGCCAGCCGCGGAGATGCCTCGAGTGTCCAAAGACATCCTCCCCTGAAGGGCAAGGCAGGCGGGCAGGCCAGCCCCTCTCTGCTTCCACACCAAACCCCGTCGCTCCTCGGTACCAACTCCCCGAGCCCCACGCCCCTGAGCCACGTTGTCCCTGGTGTCTCTCCAGCCTCGCTCCGTGACGGATGCTGCGCAGAGTCCCGTTGCCTCCGAGACTGTCTGCAGAGAGGGCACTTTCCTGAACCTCCTCCTGTCCACGGCCTCCGGGCTGAGCCCCCGGGCGCCGCGAGAAACAGGGCACTGCCCACGGGTGCCCGAGCTGGAGCATCGCCCGTGCAGAGCAGCCCTGAGCCCTTGCTGCCGGAGGGAAGAGGGAGCCACGGGGCCGGGGTGCGCCGGTCCCTCGGGCTGTCGGGTGTCAGCCGTGGCGCTGGGGACTGGGTCGGCGAGGCTGAGCTCCCCAAGAGCGGGCGCCGGACACGGCGTGAAGCAGATTTCGTGCCAGCCCCGCGAGCGCTGAGCGATCTCCGCAGGCCGTGCGGCCTTGCCGGCTCTCCTCCGAGGGCGGAGAGGCTTTTCCAGGGAGGAAAGCTAATTAACGGCAGCGGTGCTACCCTCACTTCCACGAGCACATGTCTCTGTTCAGCGTCTTCCAGTTCTTACCCAACTAGAGCACATGGGAAGCGGCGTGTGCTAGTAAAGCTGCTATGAATTTAAAAATGTGTAAAAATGACAAAATATTAACAAAAGCATTGATTTTCCTATTTACTTTTATGCATTTTATTAACTAAAACACTTTAAAGTGTAACCGCTGTGTATTAAATTTACTCTGCAACGTCGGTTATGAATCTCGAACAATAAAACACAAAATTGAATTTACCACATTCTTTATAAAACAGAAGTTTAGAAAAAATATAATTAAAAATACTGCCTGAGCTTCCCGGCAGCAGCTGCGAAATAGTGCCCCCCCGAGACAGGGCAGCTGGGACGCGAATTCCCTCTTCTGGGCGGTTTTCCCCAGCCTGGGTAATTTTCTTCTTCCTTGGCCACGCTTCTACCGAGAGCCCTTTCAGCAGCCCGTCTGTTTTAGAGGCATATAAACGTGCAGATAAAACGTAAATACCGACAGATGCCGCCTGTAAATAATTGGCTGGAGACGTCTCAGGAAGCGTGGGGTAACCGTTCCTGTCGAACAGACTAAGCCAAAATACTTGGTTATAATATCTATTTTTTGTAATGCTGGCGAAACCCTTGGCTAAGATGGTCCTTGTGCCCTTCAGCTTTGGAGCTGGGATGCTGGATCCAGTGACATTTCCAGATTGTCTCAAGCCCAGGACAACAAGCACCGTCCTGCCGCGGCGGTGGCCCGTCCTGCCAGATGCCAACCCTTCCAAACCCCGTGTTTGCTGCTCCGGATAAAAGCTCGTTAGAGCTTGGCTGCAAAGTCCGCTCGAGCCACAGGCCTCCCCGGCCCTCCCGGGGCTGGCCCCCGCTCTCTTTTCAAGCTCCGGCCGGGTAAATTCCTCCCACCTGTGTTTTCGAAGGGGGGCACGTGAAAGGGGTCATGGGTGATGCTGAGCCCATTGCTTTAAGCACAGCTTTTCCTATGTGGCTGCTCACACGTGCTCCCCGTTCCCGAGGACGTGGGCCTGCTGACCGGGGCAGCCTGAGCCCAGGGAGCAGAAGCCACCCCTGAAAAAAGGGGGTCTTCTGAAAAGGCCTCAAGAAGACAAAGCCCTGCACGCCTTGGGTTGGGTGCCCCCAAATGAGCGAGCGTTTGGCAATGGGATTGTAACGGCGCCGCTCCGCCAGGGCAGCCCTCGTGGCGCGGAGACGAGGCCGGGAGAAACGTGCAGGAGGACGTGGATGTGCATGCCGCGCAGGGTGCGCCCAGCGGCTCGCGGACCATAAATCGGTCCTCGGGGTGCGCGAGGCAGGGCCCCTCCACGGATGCAGCACGGGGTTGTGCCGTGCAAGGCCGCGGTGCAATGGAGGCGTTCTCGCTCTGTGCCTCTGACACCCTGCGGGGATGGGGGGCTCGCCTGCGAGTCCTCGGCCCCTCTGAAAACCCAGCTGCTGCATAGCCGCAAGCTTGAAACTGCAGCCACCGACACAGGGCGTGCGACACGGGTGTAGGACGGATGCGCGTGCGAGTGCTGCCACGGTTCCATTTTGGCGGGGGCTTGCTTTGCTTTTACAAGAGCAGCCGGTGCCGGGCATGCAGGCGACACGGGTCAAGGGCGACTCCCTCGGGCACGTATTACCGTGAAACCTGTCTTGGGCCACAGTCAGTGCAAGGCAAGTCACCCCCGCCTCATACCTCTACTCTTAAATCTATATTACTGCACAAACCTCATTAAGGGCGAGTCTCGGAGGCAAGCACACGCGAGCATAAAGCAGAATACCGCAAGCTGGGATACAAAATCTATATATAGATCCTGTATCTTCCTGGCTCTAAATAGCCCGTGCAATTGCTATTTTGGTGAGGAGGAAGCGCTGTTTAGACCGGCTCGCCTGCCGCCGGGAGGGGCGGCGGGTCGGGAGCGCGGCTGGGGCGCCCAGGTAGGGCTCTTTAATGCGCCTGGCCTTTTCCAGGAAGATTTAGAAGGAGTCTGTAATCTGCAAATTCTAAAGAGCTGACGGAGACAGTTATTAAGGGCCGGTAGGCGATGGCTGCTCGCCGTGTTATTAAAGTGCTAAAAGATTATGTCTCTGATAGCCGTATGCTTACTGTGTCCTTCATGACCACTTCCACAGGGACACCGCCAAGGAGAAAGGCAGAGGATCGATAAAAGGATATTACCAGCGGGCCAATCCCAATAATAAGAGAGGTGATATATACACACCATTTAAATTGTCCAACACATTTAATGTTCATTAACACTAATTTTCACGGTGCTGGCGTTTAACATATTATCGCAATAAAATTAATAAAAAAAAAAATACCCCACAGGAAATATAATTTAACTGTTTCTATATTCACCTTTGGACAGCCCGTTTCCTGCGGAGCCGCCATGCTATGGCACTTGGCTCCGTCGCCGCAGGAAATGGCACCTGCGAGCGCCCGGGCTGGCTCGCGGGCTACGAACGCCCAAGATGCTCCGTTTTGACGTGTTCAAAGCAAAATCGGGCAGGCTCCCCACGCTGCCCGCAGCCCTCGAGAAGGCCTGGGGATCCAGGGACCCGCGAGTGTCTCCCGGCCGCCGGTCTCGGGGGGCTCTCAGCGACACCGGGCACGAGCCAGGATTCAGGAGGTTTGCTCCACATTTCTACTTTTCGATGTGAGGTTTTGCAGCTCTGAAAATATGAACTTTCCAGTTTGCAAACTTCGCCATTTTCCGGCCGCCGTTGAGCAGGTGGCAAACTTTCACGGGCACGTGCAAACCTCTCAGCCTGGCCGAGTGTCAGGGCACTATCTCACTTATCAGAGAAAAACAAACGTGTGATAATTTTGTTATTATGCCATAACGACTTGCTTATTTATCTCTCACGGAGCACACGGAAATTGTATTTGGCCACAGTGTGTAAATTGTGGTATAATTACCGTAAAATTTATAGTTTTTATACTTCCAACAAGTTAGCTTCTAAATCACACAACCCCCATGTAAATACTTTAAAATTATTCAGTAATTACTTATTTACATTGTAATTAAAATAAGTAATTAGCATACATTTACAGAGGATTTACATACTTATTTGTGAAAACAGTTCCTTGGCAGTTCATAAAATGAGAAAGAAGAAGAAACGCCACGTGCAGCCGCAACGAGGCTTGGCAGCTATGGAGGGTCCTTCGCATGGACCCTTCAAGCCTAGGGCACGTTTCCCTCTTGTGAGGAGCCGCGTTGAGGCGTTCAGGGTGCCCAGCGACCTCAACGGGCCGGAGGCAGACAAGCCGTGCACCGTTCTGGGGGGAAATTGCTGTCCCGGGGAGACGGGCTGCAGATCTGGCTGCCGAGCGCACAACCCACCCCCTGGCACGGGCACCAGGTCACCCTTTGGCTTGTGTCAGAGGAGGCAGTTTTACACGCTCTTTCTCTGGCAGATCCAGAGGCTTCGAAGGACCACGAGGCACCTGTGCAGCCTGGCAAAGTGCTCTGCTTTGCACATCTGCACACGTGCACATGAGGAGTCCCCGTCTGCAGCGTGCCAGGCTGCGTCTCCAGGTGCTCCGTGCAAGAGAGGATGTCTAATCTGCTTGTTTCCTGTTTGACTCTTTCACCGTGCAACGCACGAGGATCCCCAGCCTGCCCCTGGGTCCCTTCTTTTGCCGCTGCCCGTCTAGGGCCCGTTCACACACAAAGCCCCAGTGCCACATGTGCTCGGCCAGGGCAGAGGCGAGCTGCAAGGGTGCTGATGCAGGAGGCGCAGAGCAGGGTGCAGGGAGAGCACGGCGGCTCCCTCTTGCTCCAGTCAAGCGGACAGGGCTGGGGCACTTCCCGCACGCGCTGCTGCTCTCAGTGGAGGTCCCGCTCTCCTGGCAGAGCCTGACATGGGACACCGAGGCCCTGGTTTGAAATGCTAATGCTATTAATACTAATGCTATTCTTTTGAGGCCAGTGTCAGGGGCTCCAGCACGACCAGGGCTTTCTCCAGCAGGGCTGGCAGCCGCGTCGCCCCCAGAAATGGCCTGGGTTATTCCGGAGCAGTCTTCAACCATGAAAGCAGTCCTCAAATACTTGAAGGGCTGCCAGGAAGAAGAGGGAAAGCACCTGTTCTTCTCTTGCTGCAGAGAGGAGGACACGGAGGGACAGCTGGGAGTTGCAGCAAAGTCAAGCTGGATTGCAAACACTTCTTCCCCGTCCGAGCAGGGGGGCAGTGGGGTAGGGAAGTAGTGGACTCGCCATTGCTGGCAGTGTTCAGCCCCTGGCTGGGGATGATCCAGGGGTGGGATTCCCAGGTTTCTGGGCTTTGCTGCTTTGTTCTGCTCCATGTGTCGGGGGTTTGAGCCTCCCCCAGGAGCGCTGGTGCTGCAGCCCCGGCTGGGGATGGGGCCGGGCTGTGCCAATGCTCCCGCTGGCACCAACCCCGCAGGGTCCTGGCAGGAGGGTCTTGCCCCCGCGCTCAGGCTCAGCCCCGCGCTGCACTGGGGCAGGAAGGGATTTTACCCCATGGACAGATTGGTATAGCCTGGGGGGGTGGGTTGCCTTCCTCTCTAGCAGGGGTGCAGCCGTGCCTGGGATCTCTTAGCAGCAGGACGCTGGCTGCCGGGGTCCCCTGCTTTACCTGGGGCCGGGTCGGGGTTAGGTCTGTGTTGTGTCAGGGTTGAGATGATGGCTGTGCGGAGTGATTTGCACGGGGCTGATCCTGCCTCAGGCCGGGGTCGACCTGCGGAGGTCCCTTGCAGCAGGAGCGGCCCCGTCTCCGCAGCCTCCACGTGGGTGCAGTGCTGGGGGAGCCCGGGGTTTAAACCCCCTCTAGCACCGTGCCCTGTACAGACTCCTGGTCCTCTGCAGGGGTGCAGAGGGGCAGGCCACTGCGTCCCCGCTGCGCCGGGTGGCTGCTGTGGCTCGGTGCACCCGACCACGGTCTAGGCCGTCCCGGTCCCATTCCTCTCGGGCTTCCCAAAGCTGGGATGCTCTGGCTGGCTCCGTGAAAATCACCTTTCTGCAGGGACCGGTGATGCTGGTTGGGGCCGGCAAGTCTGGCCCACCCCACCTGGGGTAAAACAAACTGGTTTTGCAGAGCCCGGGAGGGAGAGCGGTGCCCAGCGATGCAGGGGATCCTGCCGGCCACGACTCCACCCGGCGTACCCCGCGCGCCCTGCCGTGTGGGACTGCGGCCCCTTCCCCGACGCCTCTCGCGAGGCTGTTATCGCACCCGCCGTGTTATTGGATTTCTCCAAAGTCTCCCTTTATCCTTATTAATGCTGTGAATGTTGTAGCATGGCGCGATAGGATCTAACACCGGATAAAAATCACAATTTGTCCTTCTTCTGGGTGTAAATGTAACGGGGCTTAACTGTACAAACAAATAAGCCTAAATAGAAACATTTGTGATGATAAATGGGCAAGGAGAGAGCTGGCTCCAAGGTGAGGCCCGGCAGCGCCTGTGCGCAGAATGCAGAATCCCCGTCAGGGTCAGCCCGAGGCATCGTCAAGGTCAGCTCAGCCCGGCTCCCTCCGCCCCGCGGCCCTGACGGCTGATGTCCTCAAGCCTCAGGTTTCCCCCGGGGCTCGGGGACGCGCCAGCTGCGGAGGAGCTTGCAGGCCAGTCCTGGGGCAAGCCCTGGGGTACAGCGTGGCTTTGCAGCGCAGCGCAGGACTCCCAGCTCCTCCAGCCCGGCGTGCTTGCTGCAGCGGGGCAGGGGAGCTCTGGGCTGAGCCCGGACAGGCAGGAGAGGAAAGGCAGCTTCCCCTTCTGCCCCCGGCGTAGCAGGGAACGGGCGCCCCTGAGGAAGCCGGGGCCTGGGTCCTGCGTGACACCCCTTGCTGGTTAGGGAGGGGAGGGCCGTGGCCGGGGCAGGACTGGAAGGGTGGGGGGTCTGAGCAATGCTGCCGTTTCCCGGGGGGGCTTTTCTCCAAGTGGGTCAGTGCAAAGACCCCTGGAATGGAAGAGATCATAAAAGACTGAATCCGGCCACGCTTTTAAATCGTACTTTGGGCACGCTGCCTTTAAATCCAGTGGCGCCGTGCCCCAGCCATCACCTGGCTGGCCCCCCGTGCCGTGGCCCAAGCGAAGGTGCTCCTGCTTTTCACCGGTGGGCCCTGGTGGGGGAAGCCGCTACACTGGGACGCACTGGGGAGCGGCTGGGGCTTGCCACGGGGCCGATCCGGTGAGATTCCCGGCTCCTTTCCTCGGCCCGATGCAGGCCACAGAGCTTCAGCTGCATCGCATCTGGGCAGGCGAGACAGAGACGAGTTTGCCCCTTGCACACACGTGTGCACACACACGCAGAAGTCACTCCTGCTTTCTGCCATGGCCACGCCGAGCCATAGGCGCCCACGGGGCTGAGTGGACCCCCCCGGAGCTGTCCCACCCGGCCCCACGCCGCCCGTGCTGTTTCCACCCGCTCCTTAGGGCGAGATTTAACGGCGGAGTCGGTGCGAGCGTGGGGCGCGCGGGGCTGACCCTGGCACGGCTGTCACGGCGCAGGACTGGCGTGTAATGAGGCCCCGTGCGGATATTGATATGACAGAACAAAAGGCCAAGGTGCAGTAAGGACAGCAATCCGCAGGCTTCAGTCCATTTGTTTTTCACACCAAATCCATCACGTTAATGGGTCACCTTTCTGTGGCAGCTCATGATTACCTGCTTAGCCAAGGAGAGAGGCAGGTACCGGAGGTGGATGGGGAAGGGGTGGGGGCAGGCCTGGACGGGGTAGGTCGCGCTGCCCGGAGGATTTATGACGGGTCAGCCCCGGCGCCGACCCGCCGGCTCGGGCAGAAGGGACCGTGTTGGGGCAGAACGGCGGGGGCTGCGGGCTGCGGCGAGGGACTGATGCGAGCGCCCCAGGCGCAGGGACTTGCTGGGGACCGGGGAGATAACGCAGGACAGGAGGCGCTGCCCACGGTGCCAAGACACGGACCAGGACCCCTGGGCCGTGTTTGCTGCCCGCTCCCCACACCGGGCAGCCCCAGCCTCTGTTTTGCACGGGCCCAGTAGGGACGTCATCTCGGCGAGGCCCTGCAACGCGCATCGTGCGCAGAGTCCTGCTGCGGCGCTGCCGTGCGAGCGGGCTGACGCCGGGCGCAGTGCTGCGGTGCCCTGCGCACCCTTCGTGCAGCCGTGCAGCCGGCAGGATCAGGCCCTACGCGGCACATGGGTGGAGCAGGTGGCCAGGCAGAGCAAGGAGAAATTTCCCTGCCTGTGCGTGCCCAGGACACGCGCGTTTCCACTTCATATTCACACGCTGACACGAGATGAGCACTTAATGAGATCGGCAGCCAGTTTCACTCGAGGCTACCGGAGCAACGCTGCTCCAAACCGATCTCCGCTGCCGGGATGAAGTCACATGCAAAGCAACGGCCTTGGCAGGGGCGTTGGAGGCTTTCGAGCGAGGCGATCCCACCCAGCGTCCACCACGGGGACCAGCTGGATATTACAAACAAAAAGTAAGTTGCATTAGTGCTTGTTAAAAAAAAAAAAGAAGCCCTTCCTTGCATGTAAGCAGCTGAGGTACACGTGCGCGAGCGAGAAGATTTAGCAGCAATAAAGGCAGCCGGTTCAATCTGCCTCTCATTCCAGGGTTAACATTAGCAGGGAATACAGAGACAAAAGCTAAACAATGCTAATTATTTCAAAGCATAGAGAAATCTGGCCTCAGACGACAGAGCTAACTCTCATAACATCTTACGGCGTGGAAGCCATCTGTGATAAGGACTCTCGCCTTTCAGAGATAAGGAAACAAAATTGAAACGTATTATACATAAGTGGCTCCGGGCAATGAATCATTGTGCACCGTCTTTGCTGTTGGACCGGGCCCATTACAAAGAAATAATAGCAATAATAATAATTAATAACAACGCCAGGCCATTTTGCCGTTCCCGGCTGGAGAGATCGCAGCCGAACTCCAGACACTAGGCCAGAAACAGTAAACATGCACTTATGGTAATTTTATTTGAACTCCCAAGGAGACTGCCCACACCACTATGATTTGATGGCTTATTAAACCCTGCAGGATACCTTCTCCGGATGGGAGTGCGCGGAGCTGCTGGGGGGAGAGGGGGAGCCATCAGCAGGGACCAGCATCATTCCCTTCCTAATTAAAAGTCAAAATGTCATCTAGGTTTTTGTATTGTAATTGCAATGGTCATTGCAAAGACACCATGAAATCTGGCTGCATTAGCACTTCTTTGGGGGGAGGTCTGGTGAATGAAGATGTATTGAAGGCTGTTCTCTGGCATCCTTCTCATGCAAGTCCAGGCTGTGCGAGCAGTAAATGAACCCCCTGCCAGGAGCCCACGTCACCTCTGCACCCCCCGACCGTATCGAGCGACTTGAACGGGGGGAAAAAAATCACCCGTTCCAACCCTAAATGATACCAGTAAGTTTGTGCAAGCTTATGTAAATCACACAAAAAGTGACAAGTTTTCCTATTAAAAGATAATTGTAATCAGGGTGCTGGACGTGTGGCGCACTGATGATTGGAGATAGACGGGCAGCGTGGAAAGATGGATCGTTTTAATTTGCACCAATTAAATTGAAGTTCATGGGATCATCTTCTTCAATCTTCATGAATACTTTATTTTCTGGCTGCTATGGAGCTATTAAAAAGAATGATTGAGCCAAGAGCTAGGCATAGTATATTTTATGAAATATCACCTTTAAAGAATTTGAGTGCGCCATTTTCATAATGAGTTTTCTAGTACCTAATACCCTTCTATATTACTACATTTTTAAAGTGGATTGATCTGGAAAGTGCAGAAAGTGCAGGTAATGATACATTTTGCTAGGATAAGGTGGCTGATAATGTATCATGTTACTGCTCGGAGAATAATAGATTGCCTTGTGTTGGAGATGTGGCATTCTTATTTTGGTGGTTGCCTTTTGCAGACAAGGGGAATCCTCGGCGTCTCTGGAAGGGAGCGCTTAATTGTTTGTGCAATTTTCTCCCAGGTCCCTCGGTCTTTCCTGCGTCGTCCGTGATCTCAGCAAGGATGAAGGAGCGACCCTGCTCTCGGAGGTGGGGGAGAAGCTGTTCTCGGGTGTATTTTTGTCTTGATGGATGTTGTTTCGCTGGGCAGGAGGTAGGAGGAAACGCGCCGCGGGAGCTGGAGAAGCGCACTACTTCTCTGCCGCTCGCCAGGGCCTCGTGCTCCCTTCTCCCGGGAGGAAGCAGCGACGGCAGCTTTGGAGGGCGGTCAAGGGGAACGTGGCTGTGTCACGCCTGACGGGCTCGCCGGGAGACAATTCTGGAAGCTCGGCCGCGTGGGACGTTTGGTTTTATCTGTGCAAGATGTAGGGTCGCCTTCAGCGTGGGCGCTGCTCCCAGTGCGGCACGCACACGAGAGGACTGGCGCATCCTCGCCGGGCTGCATCTCTCATCCTCCCATGGATTTCTCTGCTGGGCGCAGGTGATGACACAGGGTCGCTGAACACTGTGGGTGCAGGGTGGGACTCTGCGGTCCAAAAGTTTGCAAAGTGCTATTAAACGTCACGTGAGCTCCAGATGTTGTGTTGGGCCAGGCGGTGGTCTGAGATCAGACCTGGCTAACTGGTACCCTCATACCCCAAATCACAGTTAAGTAGACCGAATGAGACACACAGCGGTCAGCAATCCTGCAGTGGTCAGGGCGGGATGGCACAGGGTGTTTCTGTGGTCCGGTCCCAGGGAGGGCAGCCGCAGCGGGCAGGGACGTGGTTCCCAAACTGAGCGCGCCGCAGGAGCGAGCACACGAACCCGACGAGAGCAGCCTGCCGCTAGCAAAGGAGCACCACTCCGGTCACCGATTCCCTGGGGCACATCCTCAACACTGCGAGTCAGAGCAACATGATGCCATCTCTCTCTACATAGGTTTAAACAACAGCAATCATAATTAACCCTGCTAATTAATCAGGGCATAACATATTAATTGCTAGCACACAAGGCTCCAATTGAGCAGGTGCTGTGTAGGAATCTAATGGGATAATAAACTGACTAGCAGTGCAGTGAACAAAGAGGCCCCATTTCACTAGGGGGAATTAGCTCAGCACAACCAAGATTTGGGCAGAAATCACTTGCCTTTGGGCAAGGCGAGCAGCTCCTAGGGCACAGTGCACAGGAGCCGGGACGGGAGAGAGGAAGGGAAAAGGAGGCAGGATGCTCCGTCCCCGGGGAGACATGCCGCGGGACAGACGGCAGCAAAGCCGCGGGTAGGGGACCTGCTCTAGTGCAGCTTGGCAAAGCAAAGGCTGTTCCTGCCACGCCACGGGCAGGGGTCCCGACGTGCCACGTCGAGCTGGGCACGCCGCGGCCAGCGGATAACGGCTGCATTTCACGTCCTCCCGGCAGAGCAGCTTGCAGGTCCCCTCCCGGAGCTGCGTTTGGGGGTGGGGGAGGCTCGCTGCGAGGGCTGGGCTCAAGCCACCCCTCGGCCAGGACAACGGCAGGCGCCGCTGCCGGGAATGGGGTATCATCACAGGGCCTTTCTTCTGGGCCAGAGGCTCTGGGAGCTCCGGTTTCAGAGAAGGGGAATGGGAGCAGCACGAAACACGCTCTTTAAGGCTCTTCCTTTCTAGGCCATTCAGGCCTTCCCCAAGGAGGCATCAGTAGAAAAATGAGGCCACTGGAAGAAGCCTGCATTACAGGGGAGCCGGTAACAAGGCCTATATTTAGGCTCCCTTATGTTTTCCATTCTCTGAATTTTTTTGCCCTTTTGTTTGCAAAACTCCACGACCTTTGCGCGTTGCTGCGCAGGGAGGACGACGCTCCAGGGCCGGAGAAGGGCCTGCTCTTCGCCGGTGGCTTGCTGGATCCGAAGCACCTGCCGGCGTGGCAGTCGCCCGGGCCCCCACCTCGTGCATTGCACAGGGCAGAGTTTGGAGACTGCGCGGGGCGACTGGAGAGCCAGCAAACCCCCGGTTCCCAGGCCTCGGCTGCAACCCTTTCATAAGCCACGCAGCCGGGCTCCCACCCCACCAGCACCGCATCCTGCCCTGGTCCTGGCCCCTTCCAGCGCCCCCGGCTCCCCACCGACAGTCCCAGGCAGCTGCTCGTGTGCCGCAGACCCCAGGACACGTGCCCTTGGGTCTGTCCATCGTCGCCCTTCACATCCGCAATATTTAATAATGTCTAATTTAGGGCTAAAGCGTTTACTGTGATTGCACAAGACCCTCTGTGATCTGCTTTGCCACTCTTTAGTTTAATTGTCCTAAAATTGGCAATAGATTAAAAGAAAATAATTATCCCTAATTATGTTAATTAAATGGCTAATTCATTAACGAGCTTAACATCTTTTACTTGGACTGTCTGTGCTAGGCAAGATTTTGTTTCCAAGAGGAAACAGTGGGCGCGGGCTGCGTTCTGCACCAGGCGCGTTGCAGCGTGTTTAGCGCGAGCCGCGTGAATGCAATCCCCTCCTCATTATTCAGATGACAGAACAAAACTATAAATAGTGGATCGCAATTAAAATCAGAACAATTACTTTTTATCCATTACGCTGCCTTTTGCACAATAGCAGCCTATAAAAGAGAAAAGCATAGTCCTTTTAGATCTCTCTCTCTCTCTTTATCCAGAACTGTAGCTGGCTTGCTAATTAGGAAGCTTTTGAATTAGATTATTTGCATGTCTGAACAGGGCTAGGGTATTAAACATCCCCGAGGACATGCTATAATAACCTCTTCAGTGGCTTTTAGGATCCCTAAGGAACCAGGAACTCTGAAAAAAAGCCTCCAAAAGGAGGGAAAGTGCATAACGATTTCATCCAATTAGGTATGGATTAGTTGGCTCTGTGTCTTTGAATCCTGCTCCCTGCAAGAAGGTGTTCTCCTCTAGGAACACTTGACAAAATCATCGGGGAAATTATAATGCAGAACCTAAATGAAATCGCAATACCTTAGTTTCTCCTCCAAGAAAGAATAAACTACAAAATCAATACAGCAGTGTATAAAGTAAAAAGAAATGCACCAGTCACTTTATTGCTTAGCTTCAAGCACAGCCTCCGTGTTTGATGGTCGCTCTCGGATGCTGTAAAGTCAGACTCCAAAGGACAAATGTCGCTGCTGATACGATTGGCTGCAGCGGATTTTAATTTTTAAATACCGCTGCTATTCTTCTGCCCACCGCGGCTTTCTACCCGCGCCCCGGTTTAAGAAACTCGCGGCCCGTTTAATATTTAACCAGGCCATCAGGCTGCCGGAGCCCTGGCAGCGCAGCGCAGCGCAGCGCAGCGCAGCACGCTCGGCGCGAAGCCCCTGCAGCAGGCGCGCATCAGTAACGGCCACGTGCTCCGTCAAAGCCACTGCCCAGGCCCAGAAGATGCCGAACGCCGGTTCCCCTCGCGAGGGGCCTGGCTGGCTTCTCCCAGGGCGGCCCCTCGGCCTCGGGGCTCGTCACACTACGGTGCTGCTTGCACGGCCGTGGGGACGGGAGGACGCACAGATCCCGGGTGCACTGGCCCCCCAGACTGCTCCCCTTCCCGAGGCGCTGGTGATCCCTGCTGACCCCCATCCCTCCTGGCCCTGCTGGGTCTGACCGGGTTGCACGGCTCCGCTTGGGCCCAGCCCCATGGTGTGAAGGGAGCTGGTACCCCCACGGTTCCCGGGGCATCGACCAGCTCCTGCCCCCTCTCGAGTGCCGTCAGAGCGTGGGGCGTCCACGCTGGACACGGGGAGAGGGGAAGGTCGGTAAACTCCCTAACGTGCCAAAGGGAATGAAACAGGTTTTTTTCCCCACCAAGATCCCATTGATTTGGGTTTTTTTTATGGCTGGGATTTAATTTGAGGGAAGCTAAACTAAAGCTTCACGAGAAATATGATTATTATAAAATGCTTGAGGAGGTTAGCCGTGCTCATAAGAGCGCACCTGCGGGGACCACTCAACGTCGCCTCTCTGCACTGCACCTTGCTGTTTGTATTGGGAGCCATAATATTGCTCTCTAATTGGAATGGATTTCTAAAACAGCAATAAAAGAAACTACCTCGAAACGGGAACGTGCAGCACTCAGCTGTATAAATCTAAACATTTATGAATGCGAGGTGGGTAAATTGCCCATGCTGGTGTTCATACAATTACTGTGTGGTTTTGCATACATGGCGCCTTAGGAAACAATACAAGTGTTACGCTAATAACCCTGCCTGCCAAAATGAACCCTTTCTAAAATAATCAAGGGAAGAGCCAATTCTTTACTCACTCAGCCATAGAGCTTAACCATCAGCGAGAGGCACAAATTCCCCAAGAAAGTCTCCTCCTCAGCCCTGGTAATGAGAGATTGGCTTTGGCCCTGAAGCAGGAGGCTTCATCTCCCTGCCAAATTGTTGCTTGTATTGTAGCGCTGGATCTTCTTGCCGTCCACGCAAGCATTCGGGGTCGCCCCGAGCCTGGTCCAGCTCACGGCATCCTGCGGCCAGGAGTTCCACGGGCCGAGCGCACACGGCGAGCAGCTGCGTGTCTCTTTATGCCTTTCCAAGCGGTCGCCTTTCAGCGTTCGCCGACTGTCTCCTTGCTCCTGTAGCACGAGACGGGGCATGCCAGCCCCCTGCCCCTTTCGATACCCTGCGTTATTTCATGTGTGTTTGCCCTGCCCCCTCTCATTCATCTCCTTTCTACGAACTTGTTCCCAACCACTTACAGCTCTCTTCAGGCCAGACGTTTCTCTGCCCCGATCATCCTCCTAGCCCTCCTCCCCTCGCATCCGGTCCTATTCCACCGCAGCCTTTTGGGGCGGCACAGCACGCAGTGCGGCACGCAGGACCCGGGGAGGCTGCGTTGCCGACTTAGAGGGCCGGGAGAGCGCTTGCTGGGTGGCCTCATACCCATTCCTGGAGCATCCTGACATCTCCCATTTTGGCTGCCGACATCCCTTGCCCTGAGGTCTCCGCAGAGCTGCCTCTAGCAATGCCCGGGTCCCTTTCCTGGCCTGATCCTGTTCATTTAGAAACCTGTGAGAGGTTGGAGTAGCTGAGCCCCCTACCCCCCGTCCCTCTGCATCGGTCAGGGTTGGACTTCAAGGATGGTCAGAGACCCCCTAACAAAGGCAGGTGGTTTTCCTCGGACTGGACTAAGCTAAATGACATTGTCATGTGCCGGTGCTGCCGCCTGGTTGCTCACCTCCCTCTGCAGATCATTAACGGCCCCGTCCGACGTGGCGGGATCCGGCATGGGACCTTGAGGCGCGCTGCTGTCCCCGCACGCCACCGGGAACTTCCCTGCTCTGCCTGCTGTCGCCTTTGATTCATGACGCTACTTTTGCTCTTTAGTAGCTTCTTGAAAGGGACCTTGTCAAAGGCCTGTGGAAAGTCTAAATAAATTATGTCAACCTGCTCCCTACAACACACCACTATCGGCAGCTTCAAAGAAGTCTAGGAGAGTGGCGAGGCACGGCTTTCCTCTCTAGAAACGGTGCTGATTAGACATGGTTGTCACGGTCCCGCGTTATCCCGTTTCAGCCATATTAGCAGGTGCGCACGTACGCCCGGCTGCTTTGGGATCTACCAGATCCCACCGAAGGCCTTTTAAGATGTAAATGCAACGTACAACTGCGCTTTTGTGCTGAACGTCCAGGCAGACAGCAGACAAGGGGGGTGTGCTCCCTTGTTTCACAGGTGCGAAGGACACTGAATGCGAAAGGCGTGTACCCATCCTTCATCTTAGGATGGACGCCCGAGTGGCATCGTCCTGCCCTGCCCACACACGCTGCAGTAAGGACCCACATCAGCTGGGTGCAGTACCGGCCTGGGATGTTCGCACCTTAATGCACGGGGTGAAACCAGCCCGGAAAAGCCCACCCGCACAAAACGCACAAGTGTAGTCGACAGCTGGCAGGCGGGCACCCTCCTCAGCCCTGGCGCGTCCCCACCTCGCTGGGACGGGGTGAATGTCCCTGGATTGCTACGGGACATCTTGTTACAGCCACCGCTTTGTGGGATCGGCAGCCTCGATTTCTTTTCCATCTCTTCTTTAGGACAGCATTTTTTTTTTATTCCTAAACGATTTGAAAGCAAACGACTGGCATTTCTTTCCCTGCCTTCCCTGTGGAAGCCGGAGCTCAGCAGGTCGTGCATTTACATTCTGGGTTTCCCTGGGCCTCCAGCTTTGCCAGGCGCCCTCCAGTCTCTGCGAGGAGCCGGAGCCGGAGCCGGGGTGGGGAGCAGGCGACGGAGCGGTTCTCGCGCCCCGTGCGTGCAAGGGCATTTGCAGCGGTGACATTCGCCAGCTGGCACGACGCCGACGGATCTGAGATCCTGCAGTGATTTTGTTTTCTGATAGGTGGCGACTGGAGAACGTCACTGTTTGAATGGTGACCCCCGCCGAGGCAGCTCCCAGCGCCTGCGAAGATGCTTTCTCAAATGCTCTGGGATCTGAATGGGGATTTTTTCAGCGCCAAGAAGATCACAAGGGCATTTCTGTTCGCTATTCAGGCAGGAGCGAGGCGCCCGATTCATCGCCCTGCCACCTGAGAGCGACGCTCCACCCGTAGCCAGCTGCTCCCCTCCAAGGCGGGGGCTTCTAAGTGCGACTGCCCAAACCTCCTCGCTCCCTGCTTTGTACCGGCAGAAGCAGGACGACTTATTTCCCATTTTCTTTGGGACAGAGCAAGAAGGGGAGAGAGGAGAACTTGCAGAAGACCAAGGGCGTGACTCTTCACTCCTCGCGCCCCTGAACACAGCTCAGCACCCGCACCGGCGTGGCTGGGAAATGCAGCCAGGCCCAAAATTCAGGACAGGGTCGTACATTGGCAAGCAGGGGGTTAAAAACAGATGGGAGGACAGAAAGTTCCCGGCAGCCGGATCAGGTCCCTTGGGACCAGCCGGGCCGAAGCCAGAAGAAGGGATGTGGCCCCGGGGGCCTGCATTTTACGTACAGATAAAACGGGAAACACCGTTTCTGCCTGCGACGTACCAGCTCCGCGCAGCCTCCTTACAAGCACGCGTTGTGGGCAGTCGCGTTGCAGTCGCCGGCGACTTGTCCCCGTCCCTTTACAGGACCAGGTTGTTCCTTCCGCAGCACGCCCCCGCCGCGCGCCTTCTGCCTTCGTTCCTCGAGGAGTTTTTCCTCCCTGCTTTCAGGTCTCGGCCCCTTTTCCAGGTCAGGGAAGGCTTAAATGCCACCCCTCCCTGGGGTAAGATCTGACAAAGCAACGGCGACGCGCTCTCCTTGGGTCCTGGGGGAAAAGACCAGCTGCGTGGTCCCACCACGGCCAGGACCCGGACACCCCTGCTTTCACCGCCGGGCCCGGGAGCCGTGTTCTCCCATCCGGGGAAGGGCTGCTCGTCAGCACTGCTAATTTTGTGCCCTCTCCCGTCTTCCTCGTGCCCCCTCATTTATACCCCTCCTGAACTTCCCCACGTGAGCGATGCGTGCGGCCTGGGCCGTCGCGACGGCCAGTAAATCTGGCTGGACTTCCACCTGCCACCTCCGGCAGCTATGCTACACTGTCGAAGAATATAGACATTAATATTTTTAAAATTTATTAACCCATAAAAGAAGAAGTCATCAAGTGTTATTTCTGACTCCCCAGTAAAACCGGCGATACAGGTTTCTATCGCACTGCACTAATTAATACTTAGAAATATTTTCCTTGAGAGCCGGGTAATAGTGGCTCCTGGATTGAGAAAGGAACTGAAGCCGGGGGTCTGCTGCAGTAAACAGGACAGTAAATAACACTTTCATTGCCTTTAATTATTTAACAAGCACAGTAGTGGCTTGAGTGAGATAATTTAAAATATACGTACAAAAAGACCTGGATATGAATTGAATGCCGGTGAGAGGTGCTGGGCTTTCTGCACCGGGGACAAGCTCCTTGTTCGTTGGCACCTCGGGCAACTGCAGCTGATGTTCCCTGGGCACCTCCGGGCTATTTGCCCCCGGGTGCATCTAGGCCTTGCCCTCGCTGCCAACAGGGGCAGCTGGTGGGGGGCAGAGGGAAGGTGCTTGCTGCTTTCCCAGGGTTGGGGGAGACGGAGGGGAAACATGCCCCTTTCCCAGCCCGCGCAGCACCGGGTGGCGGGGCCCTGGGCCAAGCACAGCTCCGCACGCGACGGCGTTTGTCCAGAGAGGAGCATCGACGGTCACCGACCCCAGACCAGTCCCGTGCTCCCCCCGTGCGTCTCCAAACGACCTCCGCGGGCGGTTTGGGGTCGCTGCGTGCTGTTTGAGACCTGGCTGGAGCATCGGCCTGGCCCGCTCCAGACGCGGTCGTGGTCCCGTCCTGGAGGCAGCACCGGGGCTGCTCTAGGTGCTGCACGCCAACGCTGGGCTCCACACGTCGCCCGGGCTGGCACTGATGTGGTTAAAAGGGGGATTTGTTTTGCTGTCGCTGCCCGTCCAAAAAGGGGAAGAGCGACAGCACGGCTTAAACCCCCGTGAACGCGTGTGCCGGGCGTTGGGTAAGGGCTTTATTTCATCGGTCTTTTGTCAGTGAGGTATAAGCGTTAATATAGCATTTGTCAGCGTGCTGCAGATAGCATACAGGGAGGTAATGGAAATGTATTAGACACTTCACAACGTATTTACCGCTTAAAGCAGTTATAACACCAAGCCCACTGCACACACATTTACTTCCTTGGATGCGGGGCTGACCCTTTCATCACTGGCAGCTCATCTACGCTCGGGAAAACACCAGCAGCGGGCAACCCTGAATTTAAAGTCAGCGTGTGTGCAGTGGCGGGCGAAGAGTTAAAGCTGCTTAATAAACCGGTCACGATAAAGCAAGCGGCGCTAGAAGTGTTACATAACTAGTTAATACGCCACGTACAACCGCGTGCCCGGTCCGAGAGCCAACGCACGGTGATTATTGATGCTTTCCCCCGGTTGGGGTTGCAGACACAGCGTCGACGATTTGTGAGGCGCTGCGACGTTTCAGGAGATGCTCGTCTCCAAACTTATTTATTTCCGCAGTCCCTATGGTGGGATTTTTAAGTAGCAAACAGTTTTGTTCAACTAATAAACCCTGGAAATCTTTTGCCTCCCTTGAAGCGGTATCGGGATCAGCGGCAAACCCTTCCTGTTAATATTCCTTTAATTGGCATTTAGTTGCTGCTACAACATGAGTCCGTGTCATGAAATTACTGCCTGTCGCCTGGCCTGCATGCACGTATAAAACCCTGCACCGTGATGAACCGGAATGAAAAGCTTCCTGATATCGCAGACGCTGGAGACATTTATTAACGATTTGATAATATTGTGTGTGGAAGCGTCATGCTCCTTGAGTGACTCCTTGGCTTGGAGCAGAATGATTTCACTCCGTTTGCTTTTAACTCCCTTGCATTTATCTTGCCTGAGTGTCTCCACTGGATATTGTTTACTCTTTGGATTAGTAAACTCAGGATTAATTCCACCCTTTATTGCTGGAAGTGGCAGTAAATCCAGTATCCGAGCGCGTCAGGAATCTGCTTAGCTATGCTACATGACCCTTTCACGGGTAATAAAAATGCACACCTTCCCGGGCGAAGGGGTGCACGTTCGGAGTGCCAATATATTTTAGAGCGTTAGTCACTGCAACGTGCAGCATAAGATTGCCCTGGGTTTTTGGAGGATCTCAAACAAGACCCCAAAAACCAACCAGCCACGCAATGCCCAGCGTGGCCCGGCTCCCTCCGGAGAGGAGGCTCGCACGGCCGCCCAGCTCCCGAGGTCTCGGGGCGCCTGGGTGCCCCCGACGTGCCGCCGCGGGGGAAGAAGGGGTTTGAAACAGGCTCTGCAGCGTTATTGAGCGTGTAGCAGGAGGCACAGCCCTGTCTCTGCCCCCGAATTACGGCCTATCCAGCAGGGATTAAGCAACAAAGGCACCCTCCGCAAAGGGCTGCTGCTTTTTTGTATGGTTATTAAATCAGCCCGGAGGAGCGTGGGGCCAGCCCTGAAGAAAGCTCGTTGCAAAGGTTACCTAACTGAACCGCGCAATTTTTTCCCCTCAACTTTGTTCCGTCTTAAGGTAAAAGGTTCACGCGGAGGGCTATAAATTCCTGTCACATTTGGTTGTAATCTCTCTATGGTTTTATTACTTAAAATGCTACGCTTTCAGGACGGGGAATTTTCCAGGGGGCTGAGGCGGGCGCGGAGCCACATTTATATTGTGCCGAAGTTCCTTTGGAGTCTCCTTGAGACAAGTGGGCAGCAAGGCCTGGAGTGAAGGCCTTATCAGTCACTCCACAATGGAAGTCAGCCCATGAATTATATCAGGACTGGGACCGGCTCGGCGAGACTTGGATTGTGGGCCGCTGGGTGACAATAAACATGTCCCAGGAACGTGTCCTCCATCATTCAAGTTCAGATAGCAGATCTGGACCTTAACTACAGCTCCCTATCTCTAAATCTCGGCGTGACCCGCGAAGGAGATGGAGGTGACTCTCAAGGATATCTGTCGACAAGGAACTTGCGGAGGAAGTTTATAACTGACTCTCGCTGCAGCTGTGCATCACGGCGAGATTTACCTTAAAGCTGTTTAACTCAGAAACCCTTATCTGATTTGGACGGCCAGATTTAGTTCGGGAGAGGGGAGCTGGGAGACGCGCGGCGTGCTGGCGCGGCGCAAATGGAAATTGAGCCTCTTTGGGCTCTGGTGTCCTACGTCTGCTGCCACACATTCATTTCCCTTTCTAATCTATTTACAGCATCTGAATTGATTCCGAATGACTTTGGCAGAGAGGCCGTGCGAGAACAAGCCCTTTCGCTCACTCCAGCGGCGCAGGGGCGGGTGTAAAAAGGACGTTGAGCAGAAGGGAAATCTGCCTCTGAATGTATGCAGGAGCCTCCAACTTTCTTCCTCTTTCTGCTTGTTTTCCTCTCCTTTTTTGCACTGGGCCGGCCCGGGTTGAAAAGCTGCCCTGGAGCAGGCAGCGCGTCGGGAACCCCAGGCCGATGGCAGGGTGACGGAGCGGGAGCAGTCCCAGCGCGGTTACCTGCACCGGGGCAGAGCTACCTGCGGGGTCGTGGGTGCAGGTAGGTGCCCGGGAGACCACAGCTGGGGAGTCGGGGCCTGGGCTCGCCTCCGCAGACGGGGTAAGGCTTCGTGACGGAGCCCCGGGATGACCCCCCACGCCTGACCCCCCGTCGCCGGCCCGGTTCGGGAAGCCCTGCCAGCAGGACGATGCCGGGCGCCACGTCCCACGCGGGGCGTGCGCCCACCTCTCCGCACAGAGCCCGTCCCAGCTCGCTGCCTGCTCAGGTCGCGCTGGGCCTCTCTGCCGGCTCTCATCTGCATACTGATCATGCAGCTTTTCCACTGCTGATATTTTTTCTTGCAAATGAATAATGACTAATAAACGACGGGCCCTGTGAGTAATACCCTCCTGCACTTCGACACTCGATGGACAGCAAACTAGAGCGAAACGTTGCCCCCCAAGCTACGTCTTCTGCGGAGAGCCCTTTCGCAAGACGGAAACCAAATGGCTTTGGCTGGAGAGGAGAAATAAATCAATTAAACTTGATCTTAAATTAAAAAAAAAGTATAAATGCAAAGTGTTAATAAAGTAATGAAGGAAAGCGGAGCAGTGCAGAGCGCCAGAGCTAAATACAGCCATTAAAAAGCAGAACCTCTGTAAAATTTGTGATAAAATTACAATTTAATTTTATAAAGATAATTTATTAGCTAATACCTCATTGCACATGTTAATAGCTTGTGCTTAAATAATAATAAGCTTGATTGCTATACAGTCATTAAACTATTTTTTTACATACAGTTTAACTGACCATTTTGTATGTGGTGTTGAAAAAAAAAAAAAAAAAAAGTAATTATTGAAGTCCTAAGCAGTGAGTTAATTTCTAATGAAAGGATAATTTTATTCCAATGATTTTACATTTAATTAACTAAAGCTACAAGTAATTTGAAATTATAAGGTAATGCTGATTCATTTTGGTATCAGACAGCACGCATGGCTAGGGCGAGCGGGCCACGCGCAGCGAGGGAGGCGGGGACAGCGAGGAGGCCGAGAAAAGACCGACTTTCCAGCGCTTCCTCGAAACGAGCAGATATAAATACCCTGAGCCCACACAAAGTGAGCGTGAAAAAGTTTTTATGCCTTTCTGAGCTGTATTTAGGTTGAAGTTAAAGCTGGTAATTGGAAAATTATGCAGAGATGGTTTAAGATTTTTTTGAAGTTGCCTCCATTCTCATTAGCAATTTAAGGCTTTCTACATTATGCAAACGGTGAAATTAGTTTCTGAAGAGGTGTAATGGGGAGAACAGAAGAGCACGGGAGAGCCCGGGCTCGTCACACTTGCCACCTGCGACGCGCCGAGCGTGGCACCGTGAATCCGTGGGGCCAGGGGCCGGGCGGTGTAAGGGGGCAAGGCCCCGCGGGACGAAGCGATCCTGCCCCTGGAGCAGGTTTCCTGCTCAGGAGAGGAAAGGGTGCTGTGGCTCCAGGTGTATTTGCCCTGCTCTGCAGAGCTGGGGCGAAGGGGTCACGCAGGTGCCCATGTGTCAGGGGGTTTGGTCAGCTGCAAAACCCGAACCATTTGTTTCGGGTCGACCCAAAGCCCGTCGCTGTAACCGTCCAAAGGGAACTTGTTGGTGGCTTTTCTTTCCCAAAGGGCTTGCTTTGGGTTTTCAATTGACACGGGGCTGGGGAAGGAAGGGGTTAGTGGCTGGAGCACGTGGCAAAGGCACGTTCCAGGCACAAGCACCTCGCCCTGGACACGCTGAAGCAACACACGTCCTCCTTGCCCCCCTCCCATGGTTTGGGGCCAAAAGCGTTGACCCAAACTCTGCAGCTAGTTTCCCCGGCCGTGCCATTTGCCAGCGAACGAAGCGCTTGTGGAGGCTCTTGCACCCGGGCCCGGCCCCGCGCGGAGAGCCAGGCGGCAGTGCCACGTCCCGGCATCCGCGGGGAGCGCAGGGCCGCGACCAGGCAGCAGCACGGCCCGTCCCCCTGCGTCGTGTGCGGCGCGGTGGAGGCAGCGCCTTGCTGCAGGGGAAATGCTTGTCAGGATATTGATAAACAACAGATCTGTGTCAGCGCAGATGCTTTTTTAATGGCATGTCCTGAGGTGCAGACATTAGGGTTATATCCCTCTGCCTCCCAGTGATGTACGCAGCAATAACTCCTCCTCAAGCGGAGGGCAGGCTGCCTGCGAGCTCGCTCTTTGTGCCTTATTAATGCTTCCCCCCTCGCTAATGCAGACCCGGAGTGCCGGCATTAGGCAGCCGAGGCTCCGAGGGGACTCGGGAAGCCGGGAACGGCAGCGAGCGCTCAGTCACAGCCTGCGCCCGTCACACCGCCGGGCCGTGGACACCGCACGCGCGGCCCGGCCCACCCCAGTGCAAACCAGTGCAGCCAGTGGTGGGCCCAGTCCTAGGGAGAGGCCAGGAGGAGAGCGCTCCCGCGTGCTCTCCCAAGCGCGGAGGACAGGAGGATTATTCAGGAGACGCGCAGGAGACAGAGGTCACCTTGCACGCCAGCACGGCCCACTGGAGCCACGGGGCTGGTAGCAAGGGCACCTTTGTTCACGGAAGGGGAGACGTCAAACAGCCCTTCTTCCTTTTCAAGTAGGAACAAAAAGCCAAAATTTCAGTTTTTTTCTGGCAAACCCAAAGCCTGGGAAGCTCCATGCTGGCTTCGGCCTGTTTAAACGTTTACGATTATTTTATAGAAAAAAATGTAAAGTTCAAAAGGAAAAGTTGTTTCTGAACGAAATGCAGAAATGCTGTGCCTCCAAAACAGCCAAGACTGGACGTTGTGGCATTTTTAAAGGGGTCTTTTGCATTTCCTTCCTAAGCCGGTGCTGGGATCTGCACGAGGCCACGACAAGCACTGGTTTCACCCCGATGCACGCGCTGGTGCGGAGCCGGTCAGGTGCACGCTCCCGCGCCTCCGTGCGGACGTCCTTCCCTGGCCTCAATCGCTCTTTCTTCCCTCTCGGGAGAAGCTTTCCCCTGCAATGGCAGGGAAAGGGGTTTGGCTTTTGTCCCGAGCTGCTGGCAACCGACTGCTCTTTGCTGAGCACGATAGCGTGCTCCCCAAGGGCACCATTGCAAAAAAAAAAAGCCTCTGTCCACGAGGGCCGGGCTCCGAGCGCCCACGTGAATTTGGGGAGTGCAGCTGCCCCGCCGTGTGCCCTGCGCCGAGCAGCCTCGCCGCTGGGAGGATCTTACGCTGCTCCTTTTGCTTCTTAATTTAACTAACTAACCAACCTGCTTAGAGACTCAGATCAGTGACAGAGCAGGCTGCTCACACAGACTTAATCAATTCCCTGTGTTTATAATTTGCCAATTAATTAATCCTCATTGATATCGCCGGAGCGCCCGCAGGACCCTGCTGAGAGCAGGGCTACAAGCTGAGTGTGTTGAAAGAGGAGCGCGGCGTTTGCTGCAATCCCCGTGTGCCAGCGCCTGGGCCTTCGGGGCAGGCCGCGAGGGCGCGCGGTCCCCTCCCTCCTCCTGGCACTGCAGGGACGTGTCCCCGGTGCTCAGGCCTCGTTCAGATGCTGCCTGCGGGAGACTTTCACCTGCTCTGCCCCCTCCAAAACGCCCCTGATCCCTTGCACGGGGCTGGCCTGGGGCTCTTCAAAGGCATGCTCTTTCACAACAGCCTCGCCTGGATGCGCTGAACAAATACATGTTAAAAATGCATGACATGTTGTTTTATTTATGACATGATATATTGCATTCGAAATTTCCCCAAACCATCCGCTATCATCTCCCCAATCAGTCCTCAGAGGCTGTTCGATCTGATGGGTATGAAGCACTTGCAAACGCCTGGCGGGCACCAGCCCACCCCAGCCCTGTCCTGGCCGCATGAAAACAAACCAGGCTCCCGTCTTCTGCGCGCGACCCGAGCAGGGATGCGGGAGGAGCGCGCTTGAGCGGGGCTGGCGGAAAACAAGAGGATGCCAATGCAACGCTGTCCCAGGCGCTGCTTTCTGCCCCTGCCAAACCCCTTCCCCTTTGGGTGGTCTCCCCTTCCCACCCAGGACCCCCCGTCCCACGGGCAGCAGAGGTCTCAGCCCGGGAACAGCTGGGCTTGTCGGGCAGCACACGCCTGCCGGGCTGAATTATTTATCTACGAGCTGCGTTTTACCCTGGCTTTCAGACTAACGCAAATAGATGCTGCCAACCCAAAATGGCTGTTTGCACTCGATGTGGATAGATAGCCACGGTGGTGGAGTAGCGTGGCCAGATCAGACGCGATCGCATCTGTGTGCCATGGGCAGCAGAGTCCTTCCCGCTGGCCACGTGCTTATCTTCAGCCCTGCCCTCCTGCAGCACCTGCTTCCCAGCACGTCCTTCCCACGGAGCCCCTTTGGGTAGGCATGTCGGTGGAGTAAGGTGCTGGTGGCTCAACATCTGCGCCTGGGGCTTCAGTCTTTAATTCAAGTTCACTCGGAGTCACTGGAGCCACCCAGCCCCAAAAACAGGTGAAGACGAGCCTCTTGCACAGCGCTTTGCGGGTCTTTGCCAACTTGCCACAGCTCACGCGTGGGTGCTTCGGGGGGGAGGGCTGTGCGCAGGCACGTGCAGAGATCTCATCGCCCGGCGTCCCTGCTGTCTGCCTCGGGAGGAAGGTCTGAGCCACGGGTATCACAACCAGTGCCCCAGGCCGTTTGTTCGCATGATGAGCGGTGAAAACCAGTTTGACCAGTCCCGGCTTTCAGTTTGTGCTGCTCCTGCATGCATCTCGCTGGGATATGCCACGGGCCTGCTCAGGACACCTCGAGTCATGGCTGTAATGAAAGGGCATGGCGCCGGGCGGAAGACAATCGCACGACTTGCAGGCCGAACGGTCTGCTCTGCACCCACCCGGCTCTCTCTGCAAGAAGCAGGAAGGTCACGTAGGGAAAATACAATGGGAAGGGCTATTTAGGAGGTCAGTAGCAGGACCAAAGCGCTTTGCTGACTTGATGGGCATCCCTTTCTCCTTGGAGAGAGAGCAGCCCCCAAAGTGGCTCCGTCGGTCCAGTCTGCCCCAGAAATGGGCCCAGCCAGCTGGGGCTCCTGGTAATAGCGGTGTCATGGAGGTGCATAAAAATGTAGTTTACTGTTAAATGAAGTGTCCTGCTCTTGAAAACAGCCCTTAAATTTAACACTCCAAGGCTGCTGCTGTTTATTCGCACTCTCTCCGAGCACTCAGCGCTGTCCACTCAACTCCTTGAGAAATACTTTGCAGTAAAAATAAATGGACGGTTTTGATTTCTCTGAAATTAAAACGGGAGATGTGGCCGCCTTGCACTTTTTGCCTTGCACTACCGCAGCCCCCCTGTGATAAAGTCACGTTGTGTCAGAGATGGCAAATTATGTATGCTAATTACTTACAGGAATTTCAGATTTGTCCTCACAATAATTAAAAAGGTGTCACTTGATTAGAACGGGCTGGAATGATGGGCTCAGAGCCGTGGCGGAGATTTCTGGTTAGAGATAATTACCAGTGATGTATTCCTTTCCCGAACTGCCCGTTTTGTTACCGTTCCCCATTACTCTGCAGGGACTGGTGTGTGCCTCTGGGTGCGGCACCGGCCCCAAGGCACGGCCGCTCCTCTGTCTCCGGCCCCGTGCGGCCACTGACCGGTCACAGCGGCGTTAAAATGGAGCATCCCCTATTGCAGTGAAAAGGGTTTGGAAATGCTCACTTGGAAGAGCGCGCAGCCTGCTAGGCAGGACCCGGCTTGGCCTCCAGCTATGCGGCAGGGCACGCGGCGCCCGGGCCGGGCTGTGACAGCGTGCTGCCCTTCCTCTGCGGCCCCTGGAGATGGAGAGACAGGAGGGCAGCCCAGGGGATGTCTCTACGGGCTTCCCACCCCGTTGCTCGCATGCACGGTGCAGGCCTTGCTCGCTGGGTGGATGATGGGAGCCGAGGGATCCTCACCTGTTCCTGCTTCCAGGAATACACCCTGTGCTGCTGTGCCTAAGATGCAGGGTCTCAACGCCAGAGGCATTGAGGACCGGTCCAGCCACGCCAGTGCCAGGGGAGACCCGCGCTCTGTGCAGAAGAGACCAGGACCTGGAGGCAGCGGGTTTGGCTTCTCCTGGCACCAGGAACGAGCAGCCCATAACTGCGAGGAAAGTCAGAGCAGGGCAAGACTAATGGCCTGGTCGGAGAGCCAGGTGCCACGGGGAGTTCTGGGGCCGTGAGCGCAGGGACGGCGTTAGCGTCTGCAGACAGCAAGGTTGCGGGAGAGGCATTGCTTGGTGATCTCAACCACGGTGCAGATGCAATGGGAAGATTCAAAACCACTGATGTCTGCAGTGGCTTGGGGGACAGGAGTGGTGGGGAAGAGCCCTGGAGCTCAAGAGTGTGCTTGGGGGAAGTGAAGGAGCCCACCGATGTCTCCATTACAAACCCCGCCGCTTTGCCGGGCTCCTGAAGTGCACGAGCAAGACGGTGAACGCGCGGGGACAAGCCGGAGCGGTGCCTCACGCAGGCGGCTTTGCCTGGCAGCTCGGCCCGTGCCAGCGGTGCTCGGAGCGCAGCACTGCCGTGCGCCCGTGTCGGCCGAGCAGAGCTGGGCACGGCGGGCACCGGGAGAGGCAGCCCCAGGCTGGGCTGTGTGGGCTTACGCTCATCCCACGTTTAACATACTTGGGTGGAAAGGGCGGTTTTTAGTGAGACATCCCCCGGCTGAACTCTGTACCGCAGGCCCCCGTGCCCCTCGGTCCTGGGTACCTGCAGCTCCAGCCGCCTTCGCGGCTGATGGAGAGACCCATCAGGGCTTACATTTTTATAAAGGATGGTCTGGTTAGCTCGCGAGGCAGCGTCGTTATTGCCAAAGGGTTTTGTTCCCCAAGAACGTGCTGAACAGTGCATTACTTCACCAGGCTTGGGGACTAGAATTACAACAATTTAATTTTGAATACGGTGGCATTATTACCATTTGTATTTGCCATTTCATAAGACTTTTCATTTCAACTGCTTTGCTTTCCTGTCAGGAGGAAAAACCTTCAATCTCTGGGCTCGTACCAGGGCGAGCGGGGCTGGAATGTAATGCAGTATTGTATATTTCTTCTCTAATGCTCTTTTGAACAAAATCATCTATTTCATCAACAGTATATCAGCGGTGACCAAAGACCATTAAATAATGCATCTCACTCAGGAGCAGTGGAGCAGGGAAAGGGCTCTGACCTGTTTTAAACCTTATTACTTTCTTGCATTATATCCCTCAATGCAATCTTTTTGTTTAAGTGATTTCAGCTGAGGCGTTGCTTCCTGCTTTAAAATACAAGGCAGACATGTTATTTCTGAAGTGTCTGGTACGCCTGGCCTCAGCATTTGCCATTTTCGCACCAAAAACACCCTCCACGTATTAATCCTTGTTAACCTCGCCAGAAGCACGGCCGTGCGGGCAGGGCGGCGCGCCGGGAGGGGACGGCGACGTGCCGGGGGTGTCCCGCCCGGGCTCCCCATGCCCGGGGCACGCAGAAGGGCCCGACGCTCCCTCACATCCTCGGCGCTTGTAATTAGTGATGATGAGGCGGCGATGCACGCGAGGCGGCGCGTCGGGATGACACGGAGACGCCGCACCACGGAGAGAGGCCAGGTCTCGTGGGGCAACCTCCGGTCGGGGTGCACGGCCGAGCCGGGGGTTCGTTTTGCACCTGAGCGGGAGGAGGAAGCCTTGGCTGGGTTATGTCGAATTGTTGTTAATGGAGCACGTGCACCTCTTGCGGGTCGTTCTGCCCCCGGGCGCAGCACCAGGGCTGCTCCTGGCATTGCTCGCGGGACAGTCAGACGTACGACACTGGGTGCACACGCGCTTACCCCGGACACGGGCGCCGGGGTGAATGGTGTCGGGGCCCTGACGTGCCTGACCCACTCCCCTTCCCCGACTGTGGCTGTGCCCTGGCTCGGGCTCCAGTAGCAGCAGCAGAAAGTACCGCTCGCATTTAATCCCAGCTGAAGTGTGCAGCACGTGCCCCTGTGCCCGCAGCTGCTCTGCTCTCTGCGCTGGGGCTCGTCGGGGCTGCCCGTCAAGGCAAGACACGTGGCTGGAGACGTGGAGGAAGCAGCCACGGGCCAGCCCCCGTGCCAGCTCTAGCGCAGCCTGGCTCCGCTGGGCCCCGTGCGGCTCGCGGCCCAGGGCACTGTGGCGTGGCTCCTTCCCTCTCCTGATAATGAGGATAATGAGCCTGGAGTCGAGTGCGGGAATAATTGATTCTCAGGACTGCAGCCGTGGGCAGAGAGAAGCGGTGCAAAGTGACCCCGCGCTGACTCCGCTTCCTGCGCGGGAACTTTGCAGGCGTGAGCGGACACGAAGCCCGGCTCCGGTGAAAGGTGGGGCGAGGGTGGCTTTGCGCTAATCGCCGTGTGCAGCCCGGCTCCCCGGGAGCCCGCAGCGCGCCAGCCCCACCAGCCCGTCCAGAGAAAGCCACAGAGACTTACAATTACATTTCCTCACTAGTCTAATGAGGTGAGAGACAGACAGAGGAGAGTTCCCTGGGCTAATTTTCCAGCCGGCAACCACTGCATTGCTTCTGTACCGCGAGAGGCAGGAGGAGAAATGAGTCCTCCAGATTCGAGTCTCTTGCTGCTGGCGCTTCGGAGCGCGGTGCTGCCGGCCAGTGAGGGGGAAAGCGCCCGGATGGCAGACACCCGCTCCGTGCATTGGTGGCCGAGCGCTGGCACTGAGCGTGCACGGAGCACGCGAGACGCAGCGTGTGCCAGGGGAGGCCTGCGCCCACGCTCGGCGCTCCTGTGGGAGCCCCGGGGCAGAGCCTGGTATGGGGACTGCACAGGAGTTGCATGCCTTTGTCCTACCCTGCCATGGGGATGCGAGGGGGGACGAGTATTGCTCAGCGGGAGCATCTCGGCAGTAGCTAGAGACTGCAAACAGCAGCAGCAAAGGGGCCTTGGTGGCAGGGCCCCGCTTCGTCTCCGAAGGGTCCTCGGCACAGACGGGCAGGGAAGGGTGGGAAGGCGCGGGTTTTTCCTCCAGGGAGTCTTGATTGAGGAAACAAAGCAGGCGAGCATCAGAGGACGGTGGGTTGGGATGAGCTCAAAGGGGCTTCTGGCTTCAGACACGCCGCAGGAGCGGCCCTCGCAAGCTGGGCTTCTGACCTGCGGATGGATGGAGAAGGGGCGGAGGCGTGCCAGGAGGAGCCCAGCCTGGCCACGGCCCCGCGAGCGTGGGCTGAGGGGACAGCAGGGAGGGCTGCCCAGCCCTCTGGTGCCTGGACGGAGGCAGTCGTTCAGCCAGCGCCGTCTGCTCGCTGCCCGGTCGTGTGCCGGCAGGACTGGCCTCTGCCGCGCAGTCTGAGCTGGCCTGCGAGCGGTCCCCGGGCGCTTTCCGCGACCCGAGCCCCACTGGCAGCAGCTTTGTTCATGCAAAATAGCCAGAGATCTGTCAAATATCAAATACGAATTTTGTTGCTGAAGCGCTTGGAAAATTGACAGCTAGCATGCGAGCAAACATTAAATCAATGAGAGTGGATTTCCCCGGGGAAAGTTGTAATGTTTTCTCATCAAAACCTTCAAATCCTTAAAGAAACCATAAAAGGTTTACACACCTCATGTTGCTTAATCTGTTTACCTCTGCATTGTTCAACGCGGGTTGATCAAGGAACGGTAAGTGCAATACCCAGGATCCCCTGCACACTGATATATTGCAGCTTTGTTAGTTACTGTGGCTCCTTGGTAAATTCATTTGGAGTCCTCCAGGGTTTTAAATCTCTCATTTGGCCAGCAACGAGGTCTGAAAAGATTGCAGTTCATTTCGACCCGCAGTGGATGGAAGGCTCATTTACTGGCTGGAGGCAACTCAATCAGGCTGGCCTCTGATGAGTGAGTGACTTGTTCAGACCGCTAGTCAATATGTGTCTGCCGTGATAGAATGTCAGCATCTGTCGGCTGCTCCTGTCTCCCCGTGTTCGGGCTTTTTTCATTTGGTCTGATCAATGTTATTAAAAACACCTAGGAGTTCCTTAACTGCTCTGCCACTTGAGGCTTTGCTTTTCTTGCTTTCTTGCTTTCTTTTTTATTCAGTGCAACTTGGCGCTCCCGGCAAGCACGTGCCCGTGTGGTCCGCCGACGGCTTTCTCCCGGGCGATGACACCTGAGGAAGCGCTCGTGCCCATCCGGGGATCTCTTCTGTGCACCGCGGTGGCACGGTAGGGATCGCCTTTGAGCCAAGCTCGCGCTCGTTTTAGGGAGCGCGTGTGCGTTCACAAATTAAATGCTTCGTTACACTTCAATGAATGCTTCCAAGTGATACTAGCAACACCCGCATTGTGTAAATACCTGCTCAGAAGCAAAGCGGAAGGGCACGCGGGCGGGTTTGCACAGCCCCGCTATCCGTCCCCGTGGGACTCATGACGGGCCACAGCACCGAGCAGGTCCAACACCCCCGTGTCAAGAGGAAAGCAACATGCTCGTGTCCTGCACGCGCTGCTTTGGAGAACAGCCCTGAAAGCCTCTCTTCCTCCGGCAGCTCCTCGCCCCTCCGTTGCAGTCGTGACCCGGTGCCGGGGAAGGCGAGCTGGGGGACTCTTTGGAGGGAGCAAGATGCGGGGGTGTGTGCTGCAGAGCAGGGGAGGCGTCTCCTCCAGGGCACAGGCATATTTCCCCTGGAAGCGAGCAGGCCTGCGAGCCTCTACGGTCTCTTTCTTTCCTGCCTGGGGCTACTCTGCAATCAAGTCCAGATGTTAAATAAATTAGGAGTTCCCGGTGCCGTTTCGCACATGCATCATCTGTTTGCTATGTACGGGGTTCCTGGGAAGGCCTCGTCGAGCACCTCGCCCAGGCTGTGAGGCCCCGCGGCTGCCGGGACGCGTGCGTGGAGAGCGGACAGTGCTAGCCGCTGCCCGGTGGAGGCCTCTGACACCAGAGGTTGCCTTCCCTCCTCGGCTGTGCCGTGCCGCGCACCTGAGGAACAAGCCACGTGAACTGCCCAGAAGTCAACGGGGAGGAAAACCTGCAGGGTTTTATGGCGTGGAATCAGAGAGATGGCTGGAAAGTCGGTCTATTGATGGGGGAGCTCCTTTTCCTGAGCATTTCCTTGACCCACTGTGGGGGGGAATGACACGACACGACACAACACGACACGACACGACACGACACGCCTGTCGTAGCCAAACCCGCCGCGCACCTTGGGTAGGGGTGTGTGGCCAGGAGCAACCCCAGCGGCTGCCAGGCGGGCACGGGCAGGGCCATCGGGAGCCTCCAGATGCCTCCGGGGTCTGTGCCCTGGCTGCCTTGCCCCTCGTCTCGGGGCTCTTGACCCTGTCCGCAGCCTCGGACGCAGGGCAAGAGGCCAGACACCCGCACGGCTCTGCCTGTGCCTGCATCGTCCTAAGGAGAGGCAAGGTGATCTGCTGTGACCGGAGGACGTGCTTCAAACCCCTCCCTTGCCCCCCGGCGGACCCCTCCCCTCCGGTGTGCATTACGGCATCCAAAATAGACACCAAGAAATGACCTGCCAGGAAAAAAATGGAAGCCTATAATTATGTTATTGAAAAACTGTTCCATACTGTATTATTTAAGGTTATTTTATTATGATGTTGAGATGAGTTTCTTAAAGAAGAAACTCTGGTTTTATTGCACTCCTCGTGGAGAGAAGCCTTGGGTGATTTGATAGCCTATTTGAACAAGAGGGATGCTTTACGAGCCCCTATAAAAACTGATGACCCCACTCACATTTGTATTTAATGAAATAAGGAGGAGCTTTGGTTATGTTTTCAATAACCTTCAGCTCTATTTTAGACCTGCCTCAAATAAGAGCTGGAATCTGCATGTTTCCATTATGGCCGGGGGCTGCCCCGGCTGGGGAGCTTCCCGGGGGCCCGGCTCGGCCATGGCGGCATGGCGGGGTCAGGGATGCAGGCGGGGAAGAAGGAGGCAACAGGGCAGCATGAGAGGCATGTCGAGGGGCAGCCAGGCGGAGCGCACGCTGGGCCGGGTCGGCGCCGCAGTGCAGCAGCGGTTCCTTCCTCCCCACGCAAAAACCAAGTGTTTTTGTTAGCCGGTTCCTGCGCACCACCAAGCATCGCTCCAGGCCTCGGCCAGCCATTTGTGCACCTAGGAGCATCAGCGCTGCAGCCTGAGCTGCAGCAGAATGGCTGGATGCATGTGCACACACGTGCACACCACCCCCCATGCGTGTGCAGGGGCTTACACCCCCTTTCCCACTCCTTCTAGGCACTGGATCGCTGTTAGCCTCTCCACGGGCAGGCTAATGTCGGGCCCAGGGGCTACGCCAGGCACTTGCCGCGCTGTGTCTCTCTGCAGCTAACAGGACCCTGGGTTCACACTGGATGAAACGCTGCACAAGCCAGGAGTCAGGGTGCGTGGTCACAGCGCCATGGGGAGCTGTAGGTGGGTTTGCTTCCCATCCCACCCTCCTTTGGGAGCCCAGCTCCATCGCGTGGCAGCACCCCCCCAGCGTGAGCGGCGACGGGAGACAGGCCCCAGCTTCTCCACGGCGAGAGCGGTCGATGGCAAGCATCGAGGGACGTTGCTGGTGGCCTCCTTTTCACCCATCTCGATAATGGGTTTCATTTTACGGTCCAGTTCGAGGAAGCTGAGGATGGGGTTTTCTGAGCTGACGTGCTCGCCCGGCATGACCCGGGAAGGGCTTTCTGCGCACTGGGTGCTGCCCCGTCCTTACGTCCTCCCCGACGCTATAGGGGCTTCCCCACAGCTGGTTTAATTCGAGCAAACTGCATTAGCTCTCATGTCTGAAACCCTGGCCAGGTCTTTCCCAGGGTTAGGCCCCTTGTCACTGCCTGAGCAGGTAGCGGGTTCGCATCCCGTTTGCAGCCTTAGATTGTCCCCTGGGAGGGGACCACAAAAATGTCACCAAGGGGCAGGGGAGGTGCCGGCGGGACTTGCTGAGGACAGCAGGATGCCAGCACCTTGCTTGGACGGCGGGGAGGACGTTCTGCAAAGAGAGGAGGTTTGCACAGCCTGCCGGAGACCTCCAGGCATGCCTCGGGGTGCTATTTACCCAGATGCAAGGAAGCGGTGGGAGTTTGAACAGGCCAGGGGGGCCTCGCTCTCGCTCTCCCTTCCTCCGCGCGATGGAGAATGGATGGCATGACAAGGCAGGCGGTAGCTGGATCTAGAGAGATGTAGCCAGAGATACATAAACCAGCGGCACTAAGTGACTGAGAGGTGACCGATGGAGCCAGACTTCGCTAATGACTGCATGGCTTCCCAGCTGTGAGCAGGGAAGGGCGAGCAGGAGCTAAGGGCAGGCCTCCTCGCGCTTGCAGGGAAGGCGGCTCGGCTGGGCTGACGCGGGCAGGCCGGGCTGGACCCAGCTTTCACGGCTCCGCACAACAGAGGCAACGAAGGAGCTGAGACCGAGGGGCTGGGATGCAGGGGATGCCCCGCAGGACGACCGAGCCATGCCGAAGCTCAGCCGGGTCCAGCCTCCGCGGGGGTGCCCTGAGCGCAGCCCGCCAGCCCTGCTGGGGACCTGCACGCCCCCTGCCACGCCAGGCTCTGCTCCTTCCTCCACGACAAGGGGAAACGTGGCCCCGATGTCCTCCAGCTGCTTTGACAGCCCGCTCATCTTACAAGCTCAGCCTTCGGGCTCCCAGCAAATCCCCCGCACCTCCCGGGCCTGGTGCAGCAGGGGTGAGCAGCGTCCGAGGGAGGCTTTGTGCAATAAGACAAAACAGCGTCCGACACCCACAGCACACCACGTAGGCAGGGGCAGGGGCAGGGCAGGGCAGTCTCCCGCGTGCTGCACAGACACGGCTACGTGGCGGTATTTGCAGGGGCAGAAGTGCTCCCCACGGACTCGAGATGCACTAGACATCCTGAGGCTCTCCGCTCTGCTCCGTGCCGTGCCACGGGTGCACGCGTCTCGTGGCCCAGGTATCTTTAGTCACGGCTGCACGTGGCTTTCCGTGTCGAGGTGTCCCCGCTCGGACTGGAGCCCAACAGACGCCGAGGGCAGCGCAAAGGGAGCGCGCTGGAAGAGGACGAGTTGCTCGGGGTGCCGTGTGCTGCCCTGCCAGGGAGGAGGACAACGCCTTGCCCCGTTTGCAGGCGTTCCTCGGGCCGCTTTGCCCACAGCTTGGTGGAATCGGGCAGAGTTTATTAAAGCACATCCAAGTCCTCGGGTTTGCATTTCCATTTACAGTGTGATGTGGATGCCACAGAAGCAGATGCCTATGAATACGCTAGAACAGGGTTATAACATCCTTGTGTGAAGTGATTCAGTGTAATGCCTTGGCAAGCTGTTCTTTAATGGGCTGGAAGTCTTATTTTTACGATCATTGGAATGTAAAGGGTCAGAATCTTAATCTTCTAATACTGTGTTTTTAACAACATTTCCACTTTGACATATTGAAAAATCTCATCTCTTTCTGCCAACTAGCATGACAACACAATTCAAATCCATCAGCGCAGCCGTATATTCAGATATTTTAAGCATAAATCACCCTGGCTGAAATATTTTTTACTCCAGCATTTTTTAAATTCCAGCTCCAACGAAGGAGTTTCTAACTTTTATGTTTCTGATCAGAGCTGGTGGGTGCAGCCGAGGACCCCACCTGAATAATTCAGAGGCATCAGAGGGAGATCGGCAGCAGAGGCTGCAGTCCAGCCATCAGCGCAGACACAATGCTTTATGGCCTCTCGGCAGCCCGGGAAGCTGGTGCTGGAGTAAAACAGAAAGTTTGCAAATTGCTTGCAAGAATGCAATCGTGCATCGCAGCGCTGTGATGGGCGACCCCAGAGCTGGCACTCTGCCCCCGCTAGCCTCCACGGCCTGATCCTGACTGCGCTGGGTTAATGCTCTCTGCGCAACTTGGTGCTGTGCGTCGTGTCAGGCTCAGCGTCCCGCGGCCTCGAAGGGGAGCTGAGCGCCGGTGCGGGGCTGGTGCCTGGGGAGGGGTCTGCGGAGGGGACTGGGGCAGGCGGGGATCCCTTTCCACGCAGAAGAGCCCGCGCCCAGAAGCGCGCCAGCCGGGCTTCCCTCCCCGTGGCACCAGCTCGCTGCCATTCCCGGTGCTCTTTGCTTTACGGTGCTTAGGCCATCGTGCCTCGCTTCCCATTTGGCAACATTAAATTTTATCTACCATATGTCACCTCTGCGACCGCCGCGCTAAAATCCCGGGGACTCTTGGTTGCGGCTGCTGCGAGCGAGTGAGCTTGTGCTCGCCTCCATCAGGTCCCGCGGTGGACGGCACGGGGGCACGCTGTCGCGTCGCCTCGCAGAGGTGCAAGCAGTGATGCTGCCAGGCCACCCCGAAACCTGCGTGTGCCTTCCAGCATGCGGGGCAGGAACATCCCCTGGAGCCCCCACGCTTGCCCCGGGCACGAGAGCGTCCTATGGAGCCCGGGCCCTTTCGGACTAGGCTGCTCTCCCGCTTTGGCTACTCGGCTCTGTTGAAAATCTGCCCCCGGGGACAAGACCGATGGGCATCGGGGTCCCTTGCGTGTCAGTCAGCACGGCTCGTGGGCCAGAAGATACCCCTGCTCTGCATCAGGAGGGCTGCACCCCAGCGTCCAGACCTGCTGGTGGGAGCGGGGAGGACGACCGTCTCCCCGGGGGGCTGTGAGGGCAAGCATGCACCAGCCCCTACCTCTGCTCTGCGCGTTAGGCCTCAGTTCGCTCAGCCAAGACCTTCTTCCCGCTTTGTGCACGACCAAAATGCTGGTGTTTTTAGTTAAATGCAACAGCCTGTTTAGCCCTTAAATCACGAGCTGCAGCACGGAGCTGCTGCCTGCTGGGACCTGGGCTCCAGTGGGTTTAAAGCTGCCCTGAGCCTGTCTGGGGAGGGTGGCCCATCACTCAAAGGCAGAAAGAAAGCGAGGAGCTGTCACAGGGCCCAGGTAGGGACCGGAGCCGTCTGCAACGGGGCACGCGGCGGGGCGGGAGATCATCGTTGCAGCCGTTGCCATCAAACTCCTGTAACCGCCCGATGATCTCCCGCCCCGGGAGGGAGCCCTGTGAACCTCGCGCGTCAATCCGCTGAGGATCGGACTCAAAAAGCGCTCAAATTAAAGGTAAGTAATTTCCCTTTTTCCTACCTTGAAATTCCTATTGATTTCCTACCTAAATAGAAATTCTCATTGATTTCACGTCTGTTCATATTAGCGTGTTACGTTGTCACCTTTTGTTGGCCACGTTGCCTTGTTCCATGTGTTTGCATGTTACCGCAGGTGTTCCCGAGGTCACACGTGTGCACGCGTGCCTCTTGGGGAAGAGATGGCCGCCGGCGCCTCCTGCCGGCGCCTCTATGCCCGTGCCTCTTCGCTGCAGCAGGCCTTAGGACTGTGCTGTTGGAGTTGGCTCTTGGTTTAAACACCGGCGTGGCTGTGATGCCCCGAGCAGAGCTAGCAAGCTTCGTGCACAAAGCCCCCGTGCAGCGCGTGACGCTTGGTGCAAGGGCGTGTTCTCGGCACAGGAGCTAGCTCCCACGCAGGAGAGCCCGGGAGCCCGGGGGCTGGAGGGAGCAGCTCCCGGCCCTCCGAGGGCTGCGCGACCAGGGGCTCCGAGCTGGACGAGTCCCAGGATCTCCCCAGGACGGGCTACGCGTCGGAGAGAGTCCAGCGCAGGGCAACAAAAATGATTCGGAGGCTGGGGCACGTCATGCATTAGAAAAGACTTATTTATGAGGGAGCTGGGCTGATTCAGTCTGGCGAAGAGAAGACGGAGGGGGATTGAATAGCAGCCGTCACCTCCCTACAAGGGGCTGCAACGAGGATGGAGCTGGGCTGGTCTCAGTGGGGGCAGACGGCAGGACAAGGAGCAATGGGCTCAGGCTGCAGCAAGGCAAGTTGAGGTTGGATATTAAGAAAAAATTTCTCACGTGGTGGGTAGTAAAGCACTGGACCAGGTTACCCAGAGAGGCGGTGGACCCTCCATCCTTGGAGGTGTTTAAGCCCCGGGTAGACAAAGCCTTGGCTGGGATGCTGTAGTTGGGGTTGGACTCGATGCAACCCCTTCCACCCTCGTTGTCTACAACTGTACGATTAGGGAAGGAAGGGCCTGTCCTTGTGCCCCCGGAGAAACCCCGGCCCACCGGCAGCCCGTCCCCTCCTGGGACAGCCGCTCGGCTCCCAGCCACAGAGAGCGTCACCGCGACATCCTCACCCGCGCCGGCCACGTGCGATTAGGCGGCTCCTGCCACGGCCTCCTCCGGCGTCTCAGGGGTTATTTTTCTATCACGCTGTCTCGTGAAAGCGGCTTTCGTTTAGAAACCCTGGTGCTAACCGTCTGCTGCGGTCTTCACATCTCCGCCGGTCAGACAAGTATCTCCCCCCCGTCCCTGGTGTCCTTTATTTCTCACACCTCGCTGCACATGCACTGCAGTTCCCAGACCTCTGACCTAGTTGTCAAGGTGATGGGTGCTGTTATCCTAAAGTAGTTATTTCACATAGTGGTATTTTGTCCCTGGCTTTTATTGAAATCTAGAAGAGAGGCCAATTATCTCCCTAATGTTTTGCACAGCTCTCCTCTCCCTTTTAAATGGGAATTAATGACAAATGGCTGAGGCGGAGGGCTGGTCTCACCCTGAAGATGCTCAGGTGCCCTGTTTTCTCAGACGTGTTGCAGCTGGGGCTCTGCCGCCGGCGCAGGGCTTTGCTGAAGCAGTGCTTATGGTTGGCAACGGACCCACCTCTGGGGCTTTTCATCCCGAAAGTCAACGGAAAACAAGAAACGGGGGCGAAGGAAGAAATCCTGACCTTCCCTGCGAAGGAACAACCATTACAGTTGTAAATGCAAGCACCTCTGATAAGAAACGGAGTCTGGGTCCCTTGGCCGCCGGTAGCGGCGAGGCCGTCGCGGCGGTGGCTGCAAGGTGGCCCCGGCGTTTTGCGCAGCCCCGTGCACACCCCAGGACCAGACTGGTGAAACGCCCGGTCGCCCTCGGGGGAGTCGTGGGGGGCTGCTCCGAGCAGAGGTGCTCTCCTGTCCCCTCCTCGAGGTGGTGGGGGCCGGGTGACGGCGAGCCGGGTCGCAGCTTTGTTTGCCGGAGCGGCGTCAGGCTTTGTTACAAGCCCGTCTCCAACCCCGCGGGGCTGCAGCTGCAGAAATAAAGGATCTTTCCCGAGCTGGGATCCTTTCCCCTGTAGCGTTATTACCGAGGGGATGCATCTGCGTGGATCAGGAATTGATGTGGTAGGAGCCGGAGGGGCTCTTCTGCCTTCAAGCCTGCGTTACCCCGTCAAAAACAGGAGTTTCGCTGGCACCTGATAAGTCACAGAAACCAGTCAGAGAAATGCTCAGGAGATGCTGCGTTTGAGCACAATCGGTCTTGGCAGCGACTTGATCTCCCTGTAATGGGCTGGCACGGACCTGCAGGCTTCCCTTTCACGGGGCCAGTGCGCGTTGCTCGGCGCAGACACGAACGTGACCGATGGCAGACAGGACATCGCGCCTCTCCCCTCGCTCCAGCCCCCACGAGCCACGACATCAACCTGCGGGTTGCAGAGGCGATTTGACCCACAACCCAGGTCGTTTGCCCACAGCTGAGCAGGGGTGTGCGCGGCAGCCTGAGGGCTGGACTCGTGCCTGGCCTCCAAATGCAAAGGGTCACGGCCGCCAGAAGGAGTTCAGCCACGTGCATTCAAAGGGGTGGCTGCTGGCAGGGATGCTCACAGCTCTGGAGATGCATCATGCCAGCCACACGTGTGCAACACGCCTGGCTCCTTAGGGGTGAGGCTCCAGCCCCCCCACGCGTGCTCACAGGGCTGCTCAGCCCCAGGCTGCAGGGCGGGCTGTCTGCGAGCGAGGATCAGGCTCCCGGTGAGGGTCCGTGGCCCGGTGGAGGCGAGAAGCTAACGCATCCCAGCCCTTTTGCTTTGCTGCAGAGATGGCCACGTGCCCTCGGCCCTGACGGTGTGGGCTGTGGGGGCTAGGCCAGGCGATGGGCAAGCTGCTCGTTTCAGTGACAAACACCCCCCGCTCTAATTAGCCGGCCAGTCCAGCCCAGCGGCCGCCCTGGCCCCGCATCCGCCAGCTCGCAGGGAGAGCGGGAAGGAGGGAGCGCAGTAGAAAAACCAAGCATGTGAGGGAAGCAGGAGCGTGGCCACGCATTCGCACCTAGGTTTCCACCTCCCGACGTTACCAAAAGGAGCGTGCATTGCCGCGCTGGTGGAAGCAGGCGGTGGGGGTGCGATGGGATGTTTGTTCCCATGGTGAAGGAGGCGAGACAGAAAAGCAGGTGGATTTATAAGCTGCAGCCTCGTGCGTGTGCCAAGACAGCGGTGGCCATAGCACCGTCTCCCGCCGTCGCAGCCGCGAGCGAAGGCAGGTGCAGAGGTGGATCGCCGCCGTCCTCGGATGCAGGCGAGACTGGGCCCCGAGCAAATGCCAGGTGAGGGAGGGCCGTGCTCAGCGTGGGAGCCCTCCTGCCTGGCCTCCTCCCGGCACCAGGCCAGACCCATCTCTCACGAGAGGAGCCGGCCGGCACCCGGCGTTCCTGATACAGCATGGTTTGCAGTGGTGCTTCCATCGCCCCTCGTACCTCCCCGCCTGCCGCCATCCATCACTGCGATCTCTCACCCCCTCCTCCTCCTCCTCACCTGCCGCCTAACGCCTACAGGGAAACAGCGTCGCGCTTCTTGGAGGCCTCGAAACACGCGCGGCGTTGTGCCTGTCCCTGGCGTACATCGATTGTCAGGATCCCACGAAGTAGCAATCCCCTTTCAGTGGCCTTCCACCTCCCAGAGCCACGCATGCGGAGCCCGGGCTAGGTCCGGGTGCCCGACCCTCCCGGTGCTCTGCAGGGCTGGGGAAGGACTGATGTGCCACTATCATCCGTGCTACCGAGGCCGCGGTGTCTCCTTAGGCAGCGTAAATGCTCAGCGTGGGAAGAGCTGGAGGAAGCTGGAGGATTATGGAAGAAGCTCCTCTGCCCGGCGCTGCCTCCGAGCCAGGGAAGCCCGAGCCTGCCCACGCGTGGCCCAGCGACACCCTTGGAGCCCGTCCATGTGGCGCGGCGCGGCGCAGCGCGGCACGGGGACACGGCAGCCCCGCACACCTGCCCGTTGTTTGTCTTGTTGTGTTGTGAATAAAGAGGCAGCCTTTAACTTCCAGCAAGTGTTGTGGTTCGGTTAATGTCTGGGTAACAGGGGGAGCGGATGGGGGCATGCCAATGTTAATGTGCGAACAGCTCATTTACAGCTCCGGCATGCTTTATGACATCAAAAGAGCATTGAGAGAATGCTTGGGATAATGTTAATTAGGGCTCAGAAATAAATGCTTTGCTTCCTCATTAATTGTTATCACTTTGTTGTGCTCATTAGAAAGTGATTCCTAGCAAAGAGCTGCGAAAGGTTGTGAAATTCAGAACGTGCCGCAGCGTTCATCGCCGCCGCCGGGGAGCCCCCGCGTCCCGCTCCGGGGGCAGGGGCCGCCGAGCTCACCCCCAACCTGGCACCAGGGGCTGGTGTGGGAAGGGGCTCGCCAGGACCACGCCAGACAGCTGCCGACCCCAGCAGAGAGGGCCCATCGCAGGTCCTCCAGGGCAGCCCCCGGGTGCAGCTCAGAGCCCCTCAGTCCCTTGACCTGCCGGTCGTGAGACCAGCAAGCAGGCAAAGACTTGGAGGCGTCTCACCCGTGCATTTACTCGCGCGTGCAAGAGGTCAGTGCAACCGCACGGCTGAGCGCCGCTCTCAGGACACCGGGCTGGCGCCCCGAGGAGCGAGGGCCGGAGCAGGGCGAGTGCCAGGCGTGCCATTCGGAGTAGGCCCTGCCCGCTGGCACGCAGACCCGTCTCCACCCCGGGTGTCGGTGGGCTCGGAGACTCCCCCAGCCCCTGCGTCCTGCCCTGGGCAGCTCAGCGCGGAGGGTGCTCGGGGCCCTGACAAAACCGTCCTTGATTTACACAGCTGGAAGCATGCGCCCAGCACAGAACCGCCCCCAAAAACACGGGGGCCACGTTGCATTTCTGCGATGACATCAGAGGCGCGGCCGTGAGGTCACTCGCTCAGCCTCCCGACTCCACCGCGGGTCCCAGCGTGGGCAGGACTGGACTTGGAAGGGCAAAGCGTGGCTCCTATCAACCCTGCTCGTAGCACGCAGCAAGTTAGAAACGGCGACATGGTCAACCTTCTCCGGCCGTTTAATTCCCTTAAATATCCCAGGTATTTTGAAGGGATGCAGAGGCTGTTAATAATGATAGATACACCAAGCGGTATCTTTATGGTCACCGTCTGCTCAGTATGGCGACTGCGCTGTAATTGCCGCGAGGTTTTTAGGAAATATGAGAATAAACGGGGGGGAAAAGATCTATGGATGTGGAGGTGCGTTTGATTTTGCTTTGCCGAGCCCTAAGTCCGTATCAAGCGTGGTCTGTCGTCTCCTTTCAGCACCGGGAGTCATGTGTTGAGCGGAGATGTAGTGATTACACAAACACAGGAGAGCCATTTAGTACTTTTGAAACAGTTCTTTGCAGGGTTTTTTCAGAAGATGAAAGATTTTTTCCGTGCCTGTTCCCAGAAGAATGCCATCCACCGTCTCAATTAAACAGCTGGGTGAGGAACAATCCTCCTTTCTGTAAAGTTTTCTTGTCTCAGTCATTTCTGCAAGTTGTGCACACACAAAAAAAATACACTTTGGAAAATTGAATAATAAAACTGTAGTATAAATCCTTTAAAAAGAGATCAAAGGCCCACATGCTAATAAGGCTGGGATGGGAATAAAATTCAGGCTCTTTTGGTGAAATAGAATAAAAATAAAGACAGCCCACAAAGAGAATAACAAATTAAAAACAAGTTTAAAAAGAGCAACAAAGAGAAAAGGGATTCAAAACAACTGAAGGGGAAAAACCTTAAAGGAAAGACAAACAGCTTTCATGTCGGCGGAGAATTCACAGCCCCCGGTTCAGATCTCCACAGAACTCTGATCTCGAACGTTTCTCTCCGGATTGACCCGGGGTTTCAGTGCTTTTTAACGAAGGGCCCGATCCCTCCAGGGACCGACTCTACCTAGATTCGGTGGCGCGTGCGCGTCGGGAGTCGCTTGCACGTGGGACGGGATCCCAGGCGTGGCCGTGCTCCCCAGCGCCCATTCGGCACGTGGAATTGTTTCAGGAGCCTTTCCACGACCAACATTTGCTTCGAAAAGGGATTTATCATCGCATTTTTCCTGCTGAATTTTCCCAGTCATTTTTGGCAAGCGCCAGGCTGCTTCGGAAAAAACCCCCGGACAAACAATGCGCGCGAAGACGAGGTGGCACGTTGTTTTTCCAAGCCATAAATCACCCCCTCGGCGATACATCAGGGAAGTTTATGCTAGCTGGCATCGGGACCATGTTTTAAACCGCTCTGGTTTCCTCCCCTGAACATCAAAGAGCAGGCGCTAGCCTCCGGGCTGGGCACCTCGCCGTGGCTGCCGCAGCCCTCCACGCATGCAGCGAGCGCAGGGGACCTCTGCTGTCCTTTCCTGCGCCCGGGCCACGGCCACGGCCACGCGGAGGGAACAAGCCGGTGTGCCCCCGAGTGGGGGTGCCCTGGAGGCGGGGGCACACTTTACTTGCCCGCATCCCTGGGGCAAAATTGTGAGTCTGCCTGCATGGAGATGTCCATCCCGGAGGCCTGGGCGCGGCGGTAGAGGGCCTACTGGAAGGGGCCACGTTAAAGAGGACTAGCTCAGTCTGAGACTCATCAGTCTAGTTGCTCTGGGTCGATCGTAATCCCTCTTCCCCCCGTGCCCTGGGGGCAACACTTGAGGGGGGGAAAGCACAGCAATAACGCCCAGAGCCCCAAGCGCGCGGGCAGCTCAGCCCTGGAGAGGCGCTGGCATCGTCTGTGCCCACGCGGCTGACCCGGGGCAGGTGGAGACGAAGGGGGAAGCATGGATCTGGTGCCAAGCAGCTGCGGGAGCAGGGCAGTGGTGCTGGGCTCTGGCACGCGACGGCATCCAGCACGCAGGGGCAGGCCGTCACGCGGCAGCGTGGGCAGTGCCGCTCAGCTGGCGGACGTGTCCTCCATGCCGCAGGCCCCGACAGCCAAGCACCGGCTTAGCGAGAGATATATATACCCCCGCCAAAGCGTTAGTGCCCCGGGGGTCTGGGGAGCGGGCAGGGGAGGAGGGGAGCCCGGCAGAGGGGCTATTGCTTGCAGGGCATCGAGAACACACACCAGCTTGTTACACTTACCCCTCCATAAAAAATCTTCTAAGTGCCTAATTAACAGTTTAGGTGGAAATAAAAACATAATGAGAAAAACAATCTGGTTGCAAAAAAAAAAAAGAAAAAAAAAAGGAAAAAAAATGGCCTTGGCCAGCTCTCTTCTATTAGCTGTTCTCGTCCATATGTGCTTGGCTGAAGTGGTCATCAGGGCTTTGGCTAATGGGCTTTTCACATGTTTCTATATTGCACCTCTGTATGTCTTAGTAATTTTAAA